>NW_017308634.1:127761-146255 GCF_000935625.1 Nanorana parkeri | reverse complement strand
ATATTACTTGTGTAGCCCTGTTGTTTAGCACTTTGGATGTTTCTCTCTTCAGTCTATTAAATTACAATCCACCTGTGTGGTAACAGAAGGCTCAGCCTCTCCACAAGGGGAGAGTATGGGACCAGTATAAAGTCTCTCTGACAGTGCCTCTACCTAATTTATCCTAGTGTAGTGCAAGTGGGAGCTTCCAATTAAGGATACCTTGTCCCCAAGCATAGTACTCTACGTTGTTGTATCTCTTGCAGTGATGGCAGTTTAAAGTCCTTGAATGTATTTAAAAGGTTTATTTCAAAGAGCAGAATGAGGAATACCCACAATTGGCACATCTGCTCTAAGCTGAGAGTCCCTGCATGGATTTCAGACCCTACCATCACACACCGCAGGCAGAAGTACCATCTATTACAACAGGGGTTCTTGTGTTTTCTCTGTACCATGAATGACTGTAGCTCTGAATCAGTGGAGGTTCAGGTGTTGCTCCATTGTCTCCAGTCATTTTTCCTAAAACCACTGGATCATCTTGGATTAGGCAAGTAGGCCACTGGAGGTTCATCAGTGAATCCCTGTTAGTAGCCATAATAGCATGAGTAAGGTCTTAGATAATCAGTAGAATCCAGTAGCAACCAGTAGCATACGATAGGCCCAGAGGGTGAGGGCTCTCAGGCTAGGGCCGGAATCCAGCACCCAGTAGCAGCTAACAGCCTGCAGGCAACATACTGACTCTCCAGCAGCATGCTCAGGAGTTTTGTTTCAGCTAGGCCCAACCCATTAACAACAAGCTCATGAGTGGTTGGCTATCCAACAAATACCAAAGCTAACCATGATGTATCCGAAGCATGCATCTTGGTAGAAAGGGGATAGGGTCATCTTCTCACAAATATTTGGAAGTACTAGGTATATTAGATATATTAAAGAGCCCTGGCAGGTGAACAAAGCTGCAGATGGAAGTGGGAGTTCAAATAAGTGTCAGGAGGAAGGAGGTGCTTTACCATGAGAACCTGTCACATTCACTATTGAGGAAAAAAAACTTCTATTCTCCTATCTGTATAATGCCTGTATACAAACAGTCATCTATTTCTAAAAGGTTTACACAACTTTCACCCAAGTTTCACATATTTTCTAATGGGAAAAACTAGTGAATCCTGGCAAAAAATGTCTAAATCTTATGTGAAAACATGAATTATTAAATATAGCTTAATACTGTTTTATCTATTGACTGTGTGTTTTTAGGGTCAAGTGCAGAACAGAATGCTATATAAAAAAACACAAATATTATACATATATTATAGTCATTTAGCTTTCTCTGTTTATAGAATAAAATATATACTCTATGTAAAAAAAGGTTTTTGTCTTCTTAACTCATTGAATTGTAGGTGATAGATTTGCTATATTTTGCTGTTTTTAGACTGTATGGTTTAAAGACATTACTCCTAAAATTCCACGCATGTAAAAGCTGTGTAGTGTAAGCAAATTGCACAACTGCATCTTTTACCAAAAACAGAGAATTATAAAAAATAATGTATATATTTAGCATATGCCTGTTCATGCTAGAATGGTAAAGTTATTCCACACCACTAAAAGGGTTATTCACTAAAGAGCCGGAGTATCCAGCTGTAGCTTCGGCTGATCCTTCAGCTCGCTTCGGCCGCCTCTGCCCTTCGGTTCAGGTGAACCGAAGGGCTTAGCAGCCGAAGGCTGCCGAGCTGCTCAGCCGAGCCACACCCATGTGCTTCGGCTTGGCTGAGCCGTATTTACAGCCAAAACATGAAGAAAGGTCTGCCAGAAGCTGACTGATCTGCACGCAAATGACAGCTGGTCGGAGCCAGCCATGATCTCACAGCTTGCTCTGCCCAGTTGTAATGACAGATCAGCATCCCCAAATGACTTGGAGATGCTGATCTGTCATTAAACAATAACAACTTGGTGGAACCAGCCGTGACAGCATGGCCAGCTCCACCCTGTTGTTATTTATTGGCCGGGACCTGCTAGAAGACACTGGCCAGTGCCGGCCAATAGGAAACTGTCGGTCAGAGCTAGCGGAGATGTCACTGCTAGCTCTGCCCAATTGTTTTTATTTTGCCGCATCTGTTAGATGCTTCATTATGCAGCGGGAGTCCGTCACGTGCGGTCGGCGTGCATCTTTTTTTAAAAATTATAATATTTTTATTTTTTTCTTCAAAATATATTTTTTTATTTTCCTATTTTTAAAATGTTTTTAATAATATTTCCACATTTTTTTCCACTTAACTTTTTTCTATTCTGCTCGCTACCTCGGAGGTACCGAGCAGAATAGCCGAGCCAAATAGGAATAGGGGCGAACGGCAGCAAGTGAGCTGCCAGAGCTTCGGCTTAGCCAATCCAGATGTTGGATCGGCTGAGTCGAACTCCCTTTGCACTTCGGCTCTGCCAAACATCCCGAGCATGTTCCGCTGACCGAAGGCAGTCAAAGGCAGCGTATCTACAGTTGATTTTAGCCAATGTACGCTGAAATCAGCCGTACAAGACTAAAGTGAATAGCCAAACGTAATTCGGCTCACTTCACTTCGGCTCGGTCATTAGCTCGGCTGCCTTCGGCAGTTAAGTGAATAACCCCCTTAGTCTACCCCTATCCTTTCTATGGAGACAGACAGAGTTTCCTGTCAACAATGAATATAACACAGGTTCCAGCATGTAGCTTAATGTTCCGATACATTATTAAATATCAGATGAACAGTTTACATCATAAACCCACTAACATGTTTCAACCACACATGGCTATGACTAAAGCCATTTGTTAGCAAGTTCATTATGTGTACTGTTCACCTGATATTTAAAAAAAGGATCAGAACATAAGGCGTTGTGCCAGAACCTGTGTTATATTCATTGCTTACTGAAGCTGATGGAACCTTTCCTGAGCAGCAGTGATTCCCAGTTCATGCACAATATCAGGTTTCCAATGCTGTTTTTTGATCAAATCAAGTTTATTAATTTTATGACAGAAGAAAAAAGAAAAAATCTAACATATAAAGCATGTGTGCGATGGGTATACAGGTATACAGGCAGTTTGGTCCGCAGGACCCAGTATATTCCAGTAGTATCATGGTATTGGGTAATGCCCACAACATAGATATTGAGAGCCTGAGTGGCATACATCATATGAGAGTATATAATCAGGCAGCCCTTTACAGCTCCGAATACCCAGATAAACAGAGAGGGGGGGGAGACAAACCCATAAACGTAGGACAAGACAAAACAGGACGCCATAATACAACAAAGACATTAGGGGGAGGTGAGTAAGGGTAGTGGACCCGTGTGGTCAGATATCAGTCCTCATTGGCCACAGGAGATGAAGCCAGGGCCAGAGCATTCGAGGGTAACAGGGCAATAACATCATGACGTATCATAGTTATGGTGCTGAGGCCAATAATGCAGGAAAAGCAGCGGACTCTTGGAAGCAAATCCAGGGTAACCATAGGTTTCGGAATTATTCCATATGGTCAGCATCCATAGCGACCATTTCTTCCATGCGCATAGTGTCATTTAGGCTATTCAACCACGCCAACAAGGGGGGCACCTGGGTGGACTTCCAATGTCCTGCAATAACCTGTCTGGCTGCAAATAGGAAGAACTGCAAGGTAGATTTCTTAGCTTTTGAAATTGGGGAAGGGGTCAATGTTAGGAGGGCCAGAGTAGGAGTATTTTGTGTGTTCGTGCAATGCGCCTTGTCATATACTGTATGGCCAACACAGCATCCCAGAACCTCCTGATCAGGTGGCAGGACCACCACATATGCAAGTATGTACCTTCAGCAGTTATGCATCTCCAGCAAGTCTGCGTCACCGAAGGGAACATATGATGTAATCGCATTGGAGTGAAGTACCATCTGGAAAGCAGCTTAAAGTTGCGCTCCTGCAGTTTACACAACATTGCCAAGCTATGTGTGAAAATAAAGACCTTATCCCAATCAGCGGGAGTCACATCTGGTAGGGTATCAGGGTATTGACGCATAGGATATAGCGTATTTGTGGACAAAATTGACGGTTCCAACCCAAAAAGGAAGGAGCGTGGAGACCAGGTGAGAAGTGAGGGTTGTCTAGTATGGAAGTCAAAGGACTTGGTAGGGAGGAGAGCTGGGGGGGTGTACGAGAGTGATGCCAGCACCATAGAACAGAGTAAACAAGGAGCAGCCACTCCATGCTGCCGCCCACGTCCAGCAAAGGGACCCATAGCGCCGCCTTGGGGTGCAGCGGGGAGGCTGAAAATTCCAAGGACACCCATTGTTTATGTGGTGCACCATGGAACCAGTCCAGTACCCTAGTTAGTAAGGAAGCTTTATAGTATAGAAGCTTTATAGTATAGAAGGAAATCAGGCAGACCAGCTCCCCCTCGGGATCTAGGCCTTGTCAAAAGGCGGTAGTTAAGTCTGGGCTTGGCGTCATTCCAAACAAACGTTCAGAAGATATGCCGCAGCTTAAGAAAGAAGGAGCGGGGTATGCGTATTGGTACCGTTTGGAAAAGATATAAAAATTTAGGTAAGACATCCATTTTGAGCACATTCATGCGCCCGAATCAAGATAGAGGTCGGGATCTCCAAGATTGAAGGTCCGCCCCCGTCCTGTTCAGAAGCAGTGAATAGTTAAGTTCATATAGGCAGGACAGGTCAGAGGGTATGTGGACACCTAGATACTTAAGAGAGGAAGGTTGCCAAGAAAAAGGGAAGCGGGATGATAGGGAGGAGACTATTTGGCTTGGGAGGGATATATTAAGCATTTCCGATTTGTCATAATTTATTTTGAAGTTACTGACAGATCTGAAAGAGGAAAGTTCCTCCATAAGATGAGGCAATGAAAGGTTGGGTTGAGTTATATACAGGAGGAGGTCATCAGCATACAATGCCATCTTGAATTTGCTAGAACCTATCGTTACCCCACGTATAGAGGAGTTTGCACGGATGGCAGAGGCCAAGTGTTCCATTGTGATCACATACAGTAAGGGGGATAGGGGGCAACCCTGGCGGGTGCCATTAGAGATTTTAGTCCAATAAGTGTTTATTAAAGGTTTAACACAAACAGACATACATACATTCACAGAGCTTAGCATCCCAAGAGGGTAGCTAGCCTGAACATCATAATCTCCCATAGCGCCACAGAATCTCAAGGCAGTCAGACGAGGATCTCGTCCGAGAACCCCTCCGAGGCCCCAAAGTCGAGCCACACGGACCATGTGACAGTATATTTGGTACTCTGGTCATGTTCATCGGCCATCAATCGTTCCAGGTCCGCAATACAGTCCATTTCCAGAGCCCATTCCGCCAAGGTGGGGATAACTGGCGTACGCCAGTGGTGAGGGATGACCGCTCTAGCCGCCGTCAGAAAGTGCCACAAGAGCCCCCTCTTTACAGATTTCAAGGAGCCTGGTATCATATTTAACAGGGCACTCTTGGGGTCATTAGGGGTCGCTGAACCCGTCACTCTGTGGTAGACATCCAGTATCTTTTGCCAGAATTCTTTTATCGGGGGCAACTCCACCAGATGTGAGTCATATGGCCCGGGGAGGTTTGGCAGCGCCAACAAGAGTCTGGTACAGTGGATAATAGCTGTGCAGCACCGTAGGGCATCTATATCATCTGGTTAGAATTTTTAGATTTTTCTCGTGAGCCTTACTGGCGATGGAAAGAGAGTGTGAGAGAACGAAAGACCTCTCCCAGTCCTCCTCGCTGATAGAAAGGTTCAGTTCACTCTGCCACTTCAGGGTATAACTCGGATGCCCCGGGGAGGAGAGGGCGGAGAGGAGAGGATAAAGTATCGAGATGGTGTGGGAAGGGGGAGAGGACTGCAAAAGGAGAGAGTCAAAGGCAGTAGGGTCCACTTCCAGAGCCTCAGGCTGAGGGAAGGAGGACACGAAGGAGTGAAATTGTCTATCAGCCAGCCACATATGTCCGACTGGGGGATCTGACCTGCTTTCTCGCATGGCCACCACCAATCTTCTGTGGGAGTCCTTATTCCACCCCTGTCCGGGGTAAACGGCTACAGACACTACACAAGATGGCCGCCACCCCTGATCGTCAGGATGCCGGCGCCTCTTCGGAAGACGATATGCCGGAACTGTCTGAACACAGCATTATCGCTGCAGAAGTGGCAAAATTACTTCGCCCCACCATCCAGGATGCCGTGAACAAAGCGGTACACAAGGGGATACAATCCCTGCGCCAGGATCTACTGCAACACGCACAAAGGATCACAGAGGCGGAATCCCGTATAACGTCCCTGGAGGAAGGAGCAGACTCGTCGGCAGCACAGATACAGTCCACTGACAAGCAGGTCCAACAGCTCCTAGACAAAGTGGACGATCTGGAGAACCGCTCGCGACGAAACAATATAAGGATAGTAGGTCTCCCAGAGTCCTACCGACCATCGCTGCTGGCGTCGATCTGTGCAATCAACATACCGGACGTCCTAGGCCTTGACCCTGGATGCAAGGTGGAACGTGCTCACCGGGTGGGGCCCCCCAACCCGGACAGGAAGGGTCCGCGCCCAATAATAGCACGATATCTGGACTATACGGACCGCTTGGCAGTTATGCAGGCTTTTCGCGCCAAAAAAGAGTTTTATCTGGATGGGCATCGCCTCCTAATCTTCGTGGACTACTCTGCCGAGGTCACAAGGAAACGTAAAGCGTTTAATAAAGTCTGCTCGCTTCTGTACCAAAAAAGGATCAGATTCACCTTGGCTTATCCGGCGACTCTCCGCCTGCAAACGGAAGATGGAATACCCCACTCGTTCCAGGACCCGGAGGCCGCATTCAAATTCATGATGCGGATGGAGCCACTCAAGGAATCTATGGCAGCCGGTCGGTCTCCTCATATGCACCACACTACAACTCCTGCCAGAAAGACAGCGGTTCACCTGCCAATGACTCCCACCGATTCACCATAAACAGGGCCTGCAGCAACAGCAATTGGATCTCTGTCTAAGGACAGGTATTTCAGACTTGTATTTCTTTTTTTATTCATCGGCCACTACAAAAGGGCGAAATATGACTTTCCAACTGCAATCTCATCTACATCCCCTCAGCCGGTGGCCCAAGGAATGCCTGCATCCAGAGTTGTTTCTAAGTTTCCCTACCCCTAGCGCACTACCTGAAGGGGAAGGACGCCTTCCAACCTCAGGGAATGGAGATGATGAAATTGTTGTCAAGGGGACATACGTACTACCACGGGTAACGTGTTTCACGGGTGCCCTTTTTGCCAATACACATGATGCGGCATAGTACATTGCTACCAGATTCGGTCTCCGGTCACCCAACATCGAACTCTTATAATGACTGTGACTGAGTTAAGGCTGCCATGTGGTTACCCACTACATGGGTTTAAGCTCTTGGCCTAGCGGAAGCGAACGTGCTCACTCTGTAGAGCTACAGAGGGAAAAAAGTGAAGTCCTGAGATGATCACTGATGTTTTATTATTGTTTTTTTTTTTTCTGGTTATTACTCTTTTGTGTTGTTTAGTTCAGGCTCGGCTCACAGTTATGGTCGTGTTGACCGAAGAGCTACGGCCGTCATATATCGAGCATGGGCTCATGACTTACAGTGTATATCAATAGCAGGTGACAATACTATACGGTATAACTTAATCGAATGTTCAGCTTTTATTCTACATTGGCTTTCTGACCTAGCCCCATTGGTAGACTATAACCACCACAAGTACTCCAATAAGCATAATAATATTTGTTTACATACTATTACTTACTATACTAGTAATGGGTAAGATATACTGTGATTTAATCCTTTTGTTGAATAATATAACATGAGAGTGGTTTCCTGGAATACTAATGGCCTGAGATCCCCGTCTAAGCGTATGATGGTTCTTCGCCATCTGAAAAAGATGAAACCAGATATAGTGTTATTGCAGGAGACCCACCTATCCCAGGAAGATACCAACAGAATGTGCAAACTGTGGGTGGGCGAGATTATTAGCTCCCCAGCTGTGGGCAGGAGGGCAGGAGTAGCAATAATGTTTAGCAAATCATTCACCTATAAGATAGTAGATATTGATGCAGACCAGGAGGGGAGGAAACTACTGGTTAAGATCCGAATCCACAACAAATTGTTTTCAATTTATAACGTATATTTCCCAAATTCTCCTACAGCCTCCTATTTTCAGGAGATCACTTCCTGGATTTTACAAGATGACAACCCACATAAGCTTATGGGGGGTGACTTCAACTCGGTCATGGTCCTGAGTGAGGATAGGTCGGGCAAACCTAGACCCAACATCGGGGCGGGGACCCCCTCACCTACTCCTCTTCACGACATGTCCGCCAACACCAATCTCGTGGATGTCTGGAGGGTCCGGAACCCACTGGAATGTGAGTACACGCATTTTTCTTCTGTACACGGTTCCTTCGCCAGGCTGGACTACTTTCTGGCGACGGAGACGGTGGACTCTCTCGTATCTGATACAAACCTATACCCCATAGCCATTTTGGATCATGCTCCGATCCTGGTGCAGATGCAATCTTCCCTTCCAAGAGGCAACTTCTGCATTTGGCGCTTCCCTTCACACTTGTATTCGGATGCTGCCTTTAAATCAATGTGGATAGAAGCATGGCAGGAATATGAGTCTTTTAACAGTGCTCACGTGGGTTCGCCTAATCTATACTGGGAAACGGCCAAGGCGGTCTTGAGGGGGAAGATAATGGCGTTTGTTGCTGCTAGAAAGAGAAAAGCCAGAACCCAATTTCTCAAAGCCAGTACTTCCCTTCGCCAAGCCCAAATGAAATATGCACTTCACGATACAGCAGAACACAGGGACTCATGGCTTAAGGCAAAGCTAGATTTTGTCACTCCCGCTCACAATTGACATTCCACAAATTAGGAAATAAATCAGGCAAATTGATGGCAAACCTGGCCAGACAACGTACCCCTAGAACTCACATCTCAGCTTTGTGTTCAGGGGATGGTAACATCACCTCCAATCCAAAAGACATTAATAAGATTTTTGAGCAATACTATAGCAACCTATATTCGGCCACCCCCGCGAACATGGAACTAGGTGAACAATTTTTGAAGGCGGTAGTATTGCCCAAAATATCTAGCGAAGATCTCTCACTTCTAAATGAGGAAATCACCATGGAGGAGATCCAGAAAGCTCTTAAAGCCTCTCCTAATGGTAAATCACCGGGCCCAGATGGCTACTCCAACAAATTCTTTAAGCTACTGCAAGAGGAAGTTTCTTCTAAAGTCTTTAACAATATGTGGCAGAAAGGAGAATATTTACAAACGGGCACAGAGGCATATATCAGGTTGTTGCCAAAAAAAGACAAAGATCCTTTGCTACCGGGCTCATATAGGCCAATTTCCTTAATTAATGCAGATGCTAAACTGCTGTCAAAAATCGTTGCGGATAGACTAGCTCGGCTATTACTGCAATTAATTTCCCCAGCCCTGGCTTTATTAAAGGACGTTACAGAAGTTCTCAGGACTAACTATTAATGCAGCCAAATCAACTATCCTCCCCTTGACCCCATCAGCACTTACTTCCTTAGGATCATCTAACATTTATAAAATTGCTACGGGCTCGATCGTCTATCTGGGTCTACACATAGGCAGCGCCTCAGCCTCCCTATACAATTTAAACTATCCTCCTCTCTTGGAGAAGATTAAAAAGGAGTTGGAAGGGTGGAGAAACCTTCCCCTCTCGCTCTTTGGCAGAATACATTTAGTGAAAATTATCTCCTTTGCTAGGCTGTTGTACCCTATGCAAACACTGCCCTTTCTCCTGAAGCATAAAGACGTCTCATCTCTGAACAAGGCTTTCTCCGCCTTCATATGGCGGGGAAAGAGAGCAAGAATTGCCCTGTGAAAACTGTTTCTGCCGAAGAGCGAGGGGTGGATGGCATTCCCTAATGTTAGACTTTACAACTTGAGTTGTCTTCTTAGGCACTCAGTGGACTGGATAGGCTCCTCATCATACTACTCTAACTTTCAATTAGAAACAGAGATGGCGCATCCCTGGAGGCTCTCCTCCCTCTTACATTGCCCGTTTTCCACATTGCCCCCTACCCTGCGTACAAATGTTATTATTAGAGACACGGTAGTAGCATGGAGGGAAGCACACAAGATTGCGAAACTAAACCCATACTTTTCACAACATTTGTCCATTAGAGGTAACCCGGCATTCCCACAAGAAGAAGAATATGGTAAATTTGGCGAATGGGACTCTAAGGGGATTTCCAAATTTGTACAGTTTTTATCCAAATACGAAGGAAAATTGATACCTTTTACCGAATTTAGAGCCATCCACCGAATTCCAGCACAAGACTATCTCCACTTCTCCCAAGTAACAGCCCACATGAAAAAACTGAACTATGTATGCTCTTCCATCTCCACTAAATCCCTAATTGATAGAATACTTTCAACAGGTAAACAATCTATTTCTGACATCTATTCACACCTGAGACAGGCCCATATCCCTCCCTTGACAGACTCGAATATAGCTAAATGGCAGGATGACATACCCACGGAAAATATAATTGAGAAGTTGCTGAAAGGGTATAGGGCCATATGTACAGCCATGGTTAACGAACAATGGAGAGAAAGGCAGTATAAAATAGTACATAGAGCCTACTACGCATTCCAGATCAAAAGAAAACCAGACGTAGACAAAGAATACCTAGACCATTGCCCCAAATGCCATCTAAAGGCTGCTTCACTATTCCACTGCATCTGGGAATGTCCAGCGATACAGGTTTTCTGGACCCGGGTCCTTGATTTTATTGCCTTGGTGGTAGGTAAGCGGACACCATCGGAAGTTCTTCTACTCCTGTTCAATTATTGGGAAGATCCCTCCGACTTTAGTAGACAACATAGGCATTGGATCAGTATCGCTTTGCTGGCAGCCAGGAGAGGCATCATGAGAGAATGGCTGGCTCCCAACCCTCCTACTATACAAGGTCTACGAACGGATCTCCTACACTTACTTCATTTAGAAAAACTAGACGCAGAAATGCAACTGTCAAACGATAAAAAAATGTCCATATTTTATGACAGATGGATGCCGTTCATCAACATAGTTTATACGAACACAGAGAAAGAGGAATTTCTTTCCCCATTTAAGTATACTGCTAGCGCAATATTTGCTCAGCAGAGGGACACTAGCTAGCCAGCAAAGGCAGATATTCCAATTTGTCTACAGAGCCGACTTGTGGGGTATTCAACATCGAGAATATTTCCCGCAGTGCCTAAGACAGAAGAGTGAAGGAGGAATACAGTGCAGAGGTACAGGCTACGAGGGCAGCGGGTAAAGTGTCGGATCAGATTTCTCACTCTGGGAATGTTATGAAGAGCACACAATACTCACAATTCATGCCTAGAAGAGTGAGGAGCATGTCAGTATGCCAGAAATAAATGGAGGAAATAGGTATCTTTCTCTGGGGCATATACTTTCATTTCACAATGTTGATGCACCTCACTGTCAAGAGAGGGAGAGGGAGAGGAATGTTAAGAGGGGAGGGCTTTAAACAAAATTGTTATCTCAAATCCTCCAAAAACTAGGCCCGTAAAGTCACTGAATATGGTGTCTATAGACGAATTATATACTGTATAATAATAATTATTATGATAAGATGTTATAAAGTAGTACTTGATGCCATGCTATGAACCTAATCATACGGGAAAAGCATTGTAACTGTTTGTTTTTGAAAATAAAAAATTGTTTTGAAAAAAAAAAAAGAAAGAAAGCGGAGGGCCAGTAATTTAGCATACTGTACATCTTGATATCACAACTCAATAGGTAGATCGGGCAGTAACTAGCGGGTATGGAGGGGTCCTTACCCGGCTTTAGTATCAGGGAGATATGTGCTAACAAGGATTGAGGGGCGAAGGGGCAGGAAGGGGAGATGGAGTTGAAGGCATCTAACAGTAGTGGGGAGAGTTCAGGGCCAAAAAATTTAAATAATCTCACTGTGTAGCCATCATGACCTGGGGCTTTACCGTTTATTGTGGCTTTGATGGCCCTAGTGAGTTCCTCAGTGGTGAAGGGGGAGTCAAGGGTAGAGTGGGGTATGGAGGGCAAGGGCGTCTTGGCCAGGTAATCGGTTACAGCAGTAGTATCATGCAGAGGGGGAGGGGGAGGGGTGGGTTCAAAGGAGTCTAAGTTATACAGATTGGAATAGTAATCATGAAAGGAATTTAGGATGTCAGTATTCGAGTGTACAATGTTACCATTCCTTGAAGCGTATGGATAAAATAGTGTGTAAGCACTGGCGAGGGTGGATGGTGCGAGCTAAGGAGGAGCTGCATTTATTACCGTATTCATACGAGCGCATCAAGTAGCGATCTCTGTAACGCAAAGAAGCTTGGTCTAGGAGAGCCAGCAATTGCTTTACGGGCATTCAGGAGTTCTAACCCAGTGGAATCATCGCTCACTAGTTTATGTGATCTCTCTAGTGTAGAGATTTTGGCAAATAAAGAGGTAATTTGCTGGGACCTCCATTTCTTAAGCTGGGCGCCATGCTTGACAAGGATTGCCCTTAAGACGCATTTGAGGGTCTCACACTTAATAGGAAGGGAGGTCGGGTCATCTGCATGATCATGCTGGAAATTAGAGATGGTCTGCCTGATCTCTGCACAGCACACCGTGTCAGAGAGGAGATTATCATTCAGCATCCAAAAAGCGGAGGCAACAAAACAATGGGGTGTGGTCCGACCACACACGTGGTCCAATTCTTATACCTGGAGAGGCGTCTAGTAAGGTTTGGGAGACAAACACGTAGTCAATGCTACTGTAAGAGTTATGTGCATGTGAGAAAAAAGTGTAGTCAGTGTCTTCAGGATGTAGAGTCCGCCAGAGGTCAAAGAGGTGCATGGAGGCAAGTTTAGATTTCAACTTACGTAGATCCGAAATCGATATGGAACTTCTACCAGAGGAGGAGTGTCTGCGTGTGTCTAGAGGTAGATTGAAGTCGCCACCCAGAACTATGGCACCCTCAGCGAAGGACTCCAGGGCCCTCAGATTACGCAGACATGCGGAAACCTGTGAAGAGTTGGGCAAATAGATATTAGCAATCGTATATATAGAACTATTTAACAAGGTTTTCAAAAAAACATACCGCACGAGGGGGTCAATATCAGAATCGAGTACATGGATCTTACAGGTTTTGTGGATCACAATGGAGACGCACTTAGATTTAGCAGAGGGATTAGTGCTGTGGAACCACTCTCTATAGTAGCGTTGGGAGCAGGCTGGGTGTTTCCCAGCGTAGAAGTTCGTCTCCTGAAGGAGCACAATATCAACCTTTTGTTTATGCATGTGATAAAGAATCTGGGATCGCTTGGAGGGGTGATTAAACCCTTTCACATTAAAGGAACTTATTGACAAGGACATGGTAGAACATAGAAGTCAGCACAATGGTGATAAAAATATAGTAGGCCAACTGCATCCACCTCCCCAGGAACAGAAAGAACAGACAACACAGTATACAGAGAGAACAGGGGTGACAGAACAAGGAACATAAAGGGAAACAACCAGAACAAACATAAAGGTGGCTCACAAGGGGAGCCAAAATGGGACGGTACCACAGAGCCATACCTCCAAGGGCAGGCTCCAGGTAGAGAACCCAAACAACTAAAGCTGGCCATATGGCCAAACACCTACTGTAACGTGGGTGACCTAGTGTGGGGGCAGGGGGGCCCAAATGGAGCGATCACATGAGAAATGCGCTCGTGGGTGGCACCCCACCACCAGCCTAGTAATAGTAAACGCTTATGTAAACAAAATTAAAGATGGGGTTAATCACTGTAGGGTGTACGATGCAAAGATAACAAGGCACATCGGTGCGGAAGCAAGAGTCTAAACGTAAATACAAACGAAATCGGTAACTGTGAACAGACACCCCTATGTCAAAGTGCGTGGGTGGTACAAGTTCCTGAAATATAGAGAACGGAACAAAAGTAGTGTTCTCAAACCATAAGGAACATCTTGCTAGGAGACCGAAACCTCAGGTCCCTTAGTAGAAAAGTCGCCTGAAGGGAGGGAAACAAATCACTTCACCGAGTTTGTGGAGGAAGCGGATCTGCGAGGAGACTTTGTCTGCCAATGTTCACGAACCGGCACATCAGGAAAGTTCATGGTATAGGGCCAATCAGGCAGTGAGACTTGGGCCAGTTGAAAAAAGCAGAGGAACTGCGGGAGGTCACCCAGATGGCGGAAGATCGTGGATTTTCCATTGCGGGATGCGATCAAGTGGAATGGATATCCCCAGTGATAGGTAATGCTGTTGGTGCGGAGCACTTCCAAAAGGGGTTTGAGGGCCCTGCGCATCTGGAAGGTACAGCGAGAGAGGTCCACCAGAAGGAGGATCGGAGAGCCATTAAAATGAATCTCATCAGAGGCTCGGGCCGCCGACATCACCGCTTCCTTCACCGCTTCCTTCACCGCTTCCTTCACCGAATAGAAGTGCACCCTGCAGATGACATCTCTCGGGGGGTTAGGGGTGGCAGACCACAGGCCCAGGGCCCGATGTGCACAGTCTATCTCTAGCGGTGAGTTGTTGGGCTTCTGTAGGAGCAGATTGAAGACAGAACGAACCATGTCAGTGAGAGCCGCAGGCTCCACTGATTCAGGAATCCCCCGTAGGCGAATGTTGTTGCACCGGGATAGTTTTTTCTGGTCGTCTAGTTGGTAAATCAAGTCGTGCAATTTAATCAAGTGATCTTGTAGCACCTGGTGATGTAGGTCCAGTCTGGAAGACACCGCATCTTGAGTGTTTCTAAGTCTTCCAGATGAGAACCGATGTGGGCAAAGTCTGCTTTGAGCCCCACCATCTCGGCCTTGTATGCGGCCTCCATCCGGGACACGTAATGCTCCAGGTCAGCACGTGTAGACAGGGAGCGGATATAGGCCTTCAGGTTGTCCTCACCCTCTTCCCGGCCAAAATCCGCAGCATCTACGGACTCCTCCGACACCAAAGCCATCGATGGGGAGTGGGGAAGGTCCATCCGAGGGGAGGACACATGGGCCCGGGTATTTGCCAGTCCAGCAGGGGAGTCCACACGTGGCGAGGTCCGGGCCCGCTCTGATAGGTCCGACACAGTCGGCAGGGCCGCAGGTGAATGCGACGACTTCTGCAAGGCCTGAAAGAAGGTGGAGAGTTTCCCCGATTTACTTCCACCTGTGCCCGGGGTTGTCTTGGGGTGTCTTTTGGTACCCATCAGGCGCTTAGGTTGCTAATGAAGCTGTAGAAAGGCTGTAAGTGGCACCACGCATGGGAGCAGAGGAAAGATGCGACTCACTCTGCCATGGGCCGGCCATGCTTGCAATGGGCTGCTACACAGACACATCCAAAATCTATGATATAATTTTTAAATCCCTTTCTTGTACGGTGTACACGTCAAAATGTTGGACTTTCCATTACTTTCAGTCCCAATGACAACGGGAAACAGTTTAAACATTGTATTTTCATTAGTTGGCCTATATAGCTTTGCATATTTTATTCAATTCAAAGATAACATGAGCTTTATATTTATGTTTTTATGCAAAAATAACACATTTTAAAACTAAATGAAGCCTTTACTGTAAATCATTTTTACAAACAGTATGCCAGAGCAATGTTTAAGAGTACAAGCAATGACAGACTGCTACTGGGCACATGGCAACTGTGATTACAAACAGGTATTAGTGTCTGCATAGAACAAAGCATAAACAAGACAAACATATTATACACTAAAAAGAGCAGCCAGCAATAGTGCAAATAATTGCAGATCTATTCAGACTTGATTTCCTTGTTTTACTGACAGACTCTATATCTCAATTGCATTCATGTCTATGCACTGAAAGTATAATTTCAGTGACTCAATAAGCTGGCACTTGTTGCTGATTTTTTTTCTTGGTGCATGTTGCATCTGAATCAACAAACATTAACTGCCGGGATCCATTTATACTTTCCTTATTGCTCTTTGCTTAATTTAATAAGCCTTAAAGAGGAACTTTACCCATATCTTCAAAATAACAACAAATGCACATTTAGAAATGTTTAGTAATGACAATCTACAAACACATACTTATAGATATTTGCATTGCACTTTTATTTTTTGCATACCTTATTTAGTTTTTTCCCCAGTCTTCTGACAGTGGACATTTTAACTAACGGCAGTTTACTAGAGCTCCCTTTACTTCCTGGAACTCTGGACCACATGCACTCTGGCATGTGGTCACATGACTAGGACATGTGACCATGCACATCATCTCAGGGAAGGAAAATGCCTTTCCCTGAGATCTCATGAGATTATAGATGAGATTTCCTAGCAATACATTCCTAGGATGCAAAACTTCGGCACAGATTAAATCATGTGTGTCAAAGTGGACCCAGAAGTGGAGAAAAATAAATTGTAAGTAAAATAAAAATATGTTTGTTTAGCTAATGAATGCAGAGCTGTATGCTTATGTGATTTGTTTAGTCAAAGGGGGTAAAGGTCTACTTTAATGTCTATCCCTTATGGCACTGGCAATGAAAGGATTAACAATTGCAAACTAGAAAATTATTTATCTATTTATATAGCTAATATTATAACTCCTCAGTCCTGTTGGGAAAAATCTCCCACCCCTTAAGGCACATTGTCCTAATGTTGAGAGACAAGGATCTCTTACCCACATCTGGTCACCCAAAAGGCATGTGGAAGGTTTATAAGGGTGACTTATTAAAATCTAGAAGCTCCCTTTATTATAAAGGGACCTCCAGAAATGTGCCCCCTCTAAGAGGAATGAATACAGGGGTACATTAGCAATCATTCCCAAAAAAAGTGAAATGTAAAAAAGCACATAAATGCCTTGAAAAACTCTTTAAAATAAAAAAATGCAATCAAAAATTCAAATTGTTTTTCTGACCAAATGGCCATGTTTGTTGTCTCTTCTTTTGTTAATAAACAGGAAGGGTGCTGTACCAATGAATATGCTGCCCTTTTTAAAAAAAAGTTTCTACATTTAAAGCAATGCACAGCAATGCATTGTGATCATGTGATAAGACCAGGAGCACAGAGCCTGACAGCAAAAGAGTTACAAGTAGTACTTACAAAAGCTTGTATAACAGCGGATGTAGCTAGTTCTTTTAAATATGTTTCTATTTGTCTAAAACAGGATGAAGTGTTCCTTAAAAAAATATTTAATGTAAAAAATGTTCAGTTTAAGCAGAGCATTATAAAATGTAATGCATCTTCAGTCTACTGTACATTACCTGTGTCATATAACAGGTGGAATATTGCTATCCTCTGTCAGTTTCTATAGCTCTGTAAGTAAAACAACAGTGAGACTTGTTTTACTTCCATGGAGAAAAAAAATCAGCACATAATTGTGAGAGGAGAAAGCAGATTTTATCCATGACATTTGGTTAACACCATTGCACAGTTGTTGATGTTCCAGACTGTAATAAGGTCAGTACCGTAAGGAAGATTTATGAGAAAACAAGTCTTTTTCACTTCATCTAGGCACCGAACTCTATTCATCTCAAGGGCAATGTCTGTGAAAGGCTTTCGAGAAGGTAGATTTTATGCTTTGCTCTTATTCACTAAAGGAAAAAAAGGCAACTGTACAGTACAATTATATACCTAGAGACTAAATAAGTTAACATTTTGAGCTGTCTGCTTTACATATTGTCTAAAATATACTGCCTGTACTCATTTATTTAAGATAACGATCAAAGAAAAATGTCAACATCTTTAACATTGCAATAAAATAACTATAAATATTTCCATTCATACAATTGGGCTTCATATACAAGTGTCCAAGCAAACAATGCCCATAATTCACATCAAAACATATACTTATATCAAACTCTATGTTATAGTTTATTACATGTAGGTATTTACATTATTACATTTCTATCTATTCCCAAGAACAAAAATGTAATATATTACAGCTTATACTTCCTTAGAAGTGATTGTTACATCAGTTAACTTTTTTTGAGCTTTTAAAGCTTTTTTTTTACCCTTTATTATACTCCCCTAGTTTAGCTATGCTGATTCTCTTCACTGTATCTTGGGAGGATTAGAGTTGCCACCTTAGGACAGGAAGCATTTAGGGCAATAGAACATCTCCCCCTCCTCTTCTCCACGTCATAGTGGGAGGTGTTGTGCAGTCCACAGAGAGAGCTGAAAATAATACCAACTGATATGAGCAGAGGTTTTTTGTGGCCATGGCCAAAATGTTGTTCTGCTGCTTGAATGTAAATAAACAGTCAAGAATCCTAGCTGACATCACTGCTCATATTTGGTTAATAAGTCCTGCCACAAACCACCACATCCTGTCCCCCAAATAGGAAGTGGCCCTTATCCCTCAACATTGGGATAAGGTATGTTGCCCAAATGTATAGCTTAAGATATGATTCGCTAGATATGCATTCACACCCACAAGTATTTATTTATAAGGATTGAAGCATGGGGTTTTTAAACTCACCGCAACAGAAAGAAGACTTAAATACAGTGAGGCAACAATCTATGTCAAACACCATGAAATATATATATATATA
>NW_017308634.1:115128-127704 GCF_000935625.1 Nanorana parkeri | reverse complement strand
ATATATGCATATATATATATATATACACACACTGGATAACTACCAGATGTTGTTCATAAGTGGGCCCCCATGATGATCAAAAAGACTAACAGGGTTATTCACAAAAGGGTGAAGAGTTTGGAGAAGACAGGAGAAGTGAACAATCTAGGACAACATAGTTGACTTGGAAAGTGAGCTGAATTGGAGGACTTTTCCAAATCAGCTATTTTGTCCTAGATTGTTCACTTCTCCTGCCGTCTCCAAACTCTTCACCCATTTGTGAATAACCCTGTAATTTTTTCCTCCAAAGGTTGGACTGATATAGGGCTTGATACCATAGACTTACATGGAGTGGCCCAGATTGGTAACCTTCAAGTACTAATCTAATCAAATTAGCATAGTTCTCTGGGGATTGGGGATTTTTAAATGCCATTTGTTACCAGTATTCAACCCTTTTCAAAGCACATATTTAATTAATTCAACTGTTAAGAATTTGGAGTAGAAATTAAAACACTCAGCTGTTTGTAGGCTTACCCCGGGTCAAGGTATGCATCATTAAAAGTTGGCCAACCTTATTGCTTATCTAAATAAACCACCTTTTTATTACTCCCATTTAATCACCCAACATAGAATATATTTAATTACAAAAACAATATACATCTGTTCATGGAGATTTTATGAAAACCTCATATGGTAACAGTTGCCTTACAAGGTAACCCCCCAATATTGAATGTGGCCTGGTAAGGTACAGGTAGGAAGAGATGCATGCTTGCTACCCTCCTTTGCCTGGCCACCCAGACTGCATGCCTGGAAAATGGCCTAGGTAAAATTTTAGGCAGAATCCCACTCTGTAGTGTTGTTTCATTCTTTTATTTAACCACTTGCTGACTGCTGCGTTTACACCCCCTTCCTGCCCAGGCGATTTTTCAGTATTCAGCGCTGCGGTAATTTGACTCACGTTTATTCCATCATGCAAAACTGTACTGAAATGAATGTTATACCATGTTTTGGGGACAGATAGAGCTTTCTTTTGGTTTGATTTAATCACCACTTGGATTTTACTTTTTTACTATAAAGCGAAAAAAGTACAGAATATTAAAAAAAAAACAGTTTTCCCTTTATTATGTTGGGAAACATTTATTATTACCTGATTTTTTGGTAAAATATAAAAGACAGGGTCATGTCAGGTAAATAGACACCAAACATGTGAAGCCTTAAAACTGTGCGCGCCCCCGAAATCACAAAAATCTACTATAGCCAAAATTGGCCACCAGGTTAGTGTTATCCGTGATTGATGGCCCTAGAATTATTACTCTTACAGTGATGTTCACGGCAATATGTAACATGTGTGGGGTAATTGGTGCTTCGTCATTTTTGCGTTTAGGCACACCTAACATATTTTTGCGCATCTATGTGGGGGTAGGGGACTTTAAACATTTTTTTTACACTTAACTTTATTGTTATCACATAGGGGGATAAGAATCCCGCTATGTGATATCAAATTACAATGACAGGTCCCCTTTATGGAGACATCAGGGGTCTCTAAGACCCCTAATGTCCACTAGGGACCCCCAGGGAAGCTGATGAAGCACAGATCTGCTTCATCAGCTTCTCTCCGGTTTCTGTACCGGAGAGTGACAGAGGAATGCGGAAGTGATATAGTAAACATCACTTCCTGCATTCGGAGAGGGAGGAGAGTGGAGGGAGATCATGTACTGACCTCCTTCCATTCTCCATGCATGGAGCCACACTGCCAGTCCCGGATCAGACGCCTGGGATTGCTGGGACGGCGAGGAGAGGTAGGAGGACGCACCCTGACATGCAGCATACAAGCGATAAGGCATCTTTACAGATGCCGGACCACTTATATGTAAACGGCCATCGCTGGCTGTTTAAAATTCTGGCGGTTTCTCGTGCGCGCCAGGGGGCATGTGCGAGCGGGCGTGGGCACGAAGGACGTCTAAAGACACCCAACCGCATCCAGAAGACTTCCGTCTGGCCATTTTTCAACGTTCAGGGGACGGGAGGTGGTTAAAGGATTAAATATGAGTATTGTAGTGTGGTTCCATAACAGCATGTGTACTTTTAAGTTATCCCCAATCATATTATTTAAAGAATATGTGTATTTTTAATGTTGCCCTTTAAACCACATGAAAAGACCCTTTCCCTGATGGGTGTCCAAACTTCCAGCAGCACTATGTTGTAACTAGAAATAATTTCTTTATTTGGACCAAGCAGTGATAGCCAGTGGTACTATTGCTGGTAATCACCATATGAAAAATCTATTCCATGGTGGCAATTGGTCAAATATAGTATTTCATAAGATACATTTGTTAATGGCACATTATAAATCAACTTAGATTGGTGTATGCTTATTAAAATAAAATCTTATTTCTCATTTCAGACCTTGAAAATGTAATTATATTTTCTACAGAAAACATTCTGCATGGCACTCTGTAAGTACTGTGGTGCTGCTTGACAGAATCAATCCTTTGTATACCATTCTCAAATCATCCAGATTGTGTATCTGGAATAAAATCTGGTCTGGGCTTTAAGGCTTTTCCTCTGGAGAATAGATAGGATTGTGCCTTCGATTCCTGTTATATTTACTGTCACTTAACAAAGCAACTGATACCTTTTTAAAGTACCAAAAACAATCCTAAACTGCATTCTGGCACTTAACATTTCCCAAAACACACAGATACCTTAATCATACATAAAGCTTTCAAGACTACAGCGGTCTCTTCACACATCTTTACAGTAAATCGCAAAGAAAAAATATGGGTCACTTAGTTTTTGAAGTGAAGTGCTGCTAATTATGTTGTGTTCCATTGTAAAACAGCACTTTTAATAAATTGAAATACTAAAGTACTAGTACTAAATACTAAAGTTGGGGGAGTTAAAAATTTCACACATCACCAACTGAACTTTAAAATAGTAACCAGGTGGTATAGATGCCCAGTGAAATTACATAAAATAGATCCCCAAGTAACCAATATGTGCTGGAGGTGTGGAATGGAAGAGGGCACAATGCTGCACATATGTTGGACTTGCCATGGAATAAAGCCCTACTGGAAAAATCTAAACAAGTAATGGTGAAAGGTTGGTTTATTATTTATTTAGTCACAAGTACTAGTATTTTTCATCTGTTATGATATATTTTTCACCTGTAATTAAGAATAAATTAAGACATTTTAGACATGAAATAGCCATATATGTAGAGGTTAATGATATCATTCTGTAATTTATGGAATTGTAAAATTGTGAAATGACACAAATAAAAACGTATTCTGGAAAAAAAAGAAATACTAAAGTATTATCATTGGGGATATTTCTGGAAACTTGAGAAGGTTTGGGTGAGATGACTTGTTTTATTAAATTATGTTCTTGTTGAATTAATAATGAATTTCAAAGCAAAACACATTGTTGTAGACCAAACTGAAACAAATATATCATTTTTACTTGACCAATTATCTTGAAAAAAAAAGGAACACTCCATTTATGGTATGTTCATTTTTATAAGCTATGACACTTGGCCTGTGCTCAATGCAGCACTTTCAGCAGCAAAAAAATAACAATTATTTTTTTCTAGTTATTATTCAGTGTTGATGTGGGATTCAGCCAGACCACTTGTCTTACGTGGAATAACAAGAACATTTACTGACATATATAGGTGAACACTCTTCTTATAGAGAAGAGTGCTGAATACATACACTGTACATTTAAGTTGAGGTAAATATACCTTTTTACAACAGTACAGCAGTACATTATTAATTAGGGTTTGTTACAACTTGTTAGGACATTTTGTCAGCACATTTAATCAGGAGATCAGGAGAGTTTAATCAGGAGAATTTGTTCATAGAAGGATTGCACACCAGATGTAAACAGTAGCCTGGGTACAAGAAAAGGCACATTCCATTATTTCCACAAGAGGTCTATGAGTATACACTACCAGGTTTATTCACAAAAGGATAAAGTTTGGAGAAGGCAGGAGAGGTGAACAATCTAGGGCAACATAACTGAACTGATAAGTGAGCTGAATTGGAGAATGTTTCCAAATTAGCTATGTTGTCCTAGATTGTTCACTTCTCCTGCCTTCTCCAAACTCTTCACCCTTTTGTAAGTAACCCTGTAAACATTCACACATTCTTCTGTTACCCTCCAAGATAATTTGTTGTATGACATAAAAAGAACCAGCTATTAGGCCTATAATAAGCCTTAATGTACATTTATTTACAGATTGGGATCAAATCTTTGTCCATGTGTTGTAAAATGGCCACTCACATTCTCCATCTGAAAAGCATTTGAAGGATCACAACTGGAAGACAAAGCAGAATCACCAGGTATCATTTTAAGAAATGCTGCGTGAATTCCTTCAGTGTCACCTACAATTCTAACTCTTCCCCTCCTCTTCCTCTTTCTGTAGGGGTCCCCCAAGGCTCTGTCATATTTTACATTGTTTATCTGACCCAATATCATTGATAGCCTATAGCCACTATGAGCACCATAGTAAGAACTACAATATCTGTCTTCATGTCATTAATCTCAATATTGATAATGGTTAAGTTCGACTGTGATTCATCCCTTATGTTGAACAACATATCATGAGAGTGATTTCCTGGAACATTAATGGCCTGAGATCCCCATCCAAGTGCAACCCTAATTACATCTGGCCACCCCGGCAAACATGGAATTAGGAGAACATTTCTTGAGGTCAGTAACAATGCCCAAACTATCTAGTGAAGATCTCTCTTATCTAAATGAGGAAATCACCATGGAGGAGATTCAGAAAGCTCTTAAAGCCTCTCCTAACGGTAAATCTCCGGGCCCGGATGGATAATCCAACAAATTTTTTAAAATGCTTCAAGAGGAAGTCTCCCCTACCTTACATAAGGTCTTTAATAATATATGGCAAAAAGGAGACTATTTACAGATGGGCTCAGAGGCCTACATCAGGTTGCTGCCCAAACAGGATAAAGATCCTACTCTCCCAGGATCGTACAGGCCAATTTCCTTAATCAATACAGATGCCAAATTAATGTCAAAAATTGTAGCGGACAGGCTGGCAAGGCTTTTGCTGACCTTAATCTAGCGGACAGGCTGGCAAGGCTTTTGCCGCAGTTAATCTCCCCAGTCCAAGTTGGCTTTATCAAAGGGCGCTCCGCGGTAACTAACATACGAAAAATGCTCTCGGTACTGGAATACGCTAAAAGTCATCCGAACTCTCCTCTGGCTCTTATCTCCATAGATGCCGAAAAGGCTTTTGATAGTATTCAATTCTCTTGGCTATATAGAGTGCTAGACGAGATGGGGTTCTCGGGGCGCTTCAAGAACTTTCTGGCAGCAATGTACGCCTCCCCATGTGCCCGCATTTGTACACTAGGGAATGTATCTGACTGGTTCCCGTTACTAAGGGGTACCAGACAGGGATGTCCTCTGTCTCCGTTGCTGTTCAACCTGGCGTTGGAGCCGCTGTCAGTGTACTTCCAGGGCAATCCAGATATTCACGGGGTCCCCTTCCAGAAGTCACAAGTTAAAATTATGCTGCTTGCTGACGACATAATACTATTCTCTACGGACCCTTATAGGGACATTCCGGTTATCCAAACTGCATTCCAACAATACCAGAAGTTCTCAGGCCTGACTATTAATGCATCTAAATCGACTATTCTCCCCTTGACCTCATTAACACACAAATCACTAGGCCCCTCTAACATCTACAAAATAGCTAAAGGCTCAATCGTTTATCTGGGTCTCCACATAGGCAACGCCCCATCCTCCCTATACAATTTAAACTCTCCCCCTCTCTTTGAGAAGATAAGGAAGGAGCTAGAGGTGTGGAGGGACCTTCCCCTTTCGCTATTTGGCAGAATACATTTAGTAAAAATGATTTCCTTTGCCAGGCTGTTGTACCCTATGCAGACACTGCCCTTTCTCCTGAAACATAAAGATGTTTCATCCTTAAACAAAGCTTTCTCCGCCTTCATCTGGCAGGGAAAGAGGGCAAGGATTGCCTTACGAAAATTGTTTCTGCCGAAGGGTGAGGGGGGGGATGGCATTCCCTAATGTCAGGTTGTATAATCTGAGCTGTCTTCTCAGGCATTCAGTGGATTGGATAGGATCCTCATCTCACTATTCCAACTTCAAACTAGAAACAGAGATGGCTCATCCTTGGAAGCTTTCCTCACTCCTACACTGCCCAGTTTCCATTTTGCCCTCCACCCTTCGCACAAATGTTATTATTAGAGACACGGTAGTGGCATGGAGGGAAGCTCACAAGATCGCAAAACTAAACCCTTACGTCTATCCACATTCGTCCATTAGAGGCAACCTGGCATTCCCACAGGGAGAGGAGTACAGTAGATTTGGTGAGTGGGAAGCCAAGGGGATATCCAAATTTGCACAGTTTATATCCAAGGACTCTGGCAAACTGTTAACATTTTCTGAATTTAGAGCCACCTACCGAATCCCAGCACAAGACTACCTTCATTTCTCCCAAGTTATAGACCATATGAAAACGCGGAAATATGTTCCATCTCAAACCTACAATACGTCCTTAATTGATAGGATACTTTCTACAGGTAAACAATCTATCTCTGACATCTATTCCCACCTGAGACAGGCCCATATCCCTCCTTTGACCGACTCGAATATAGCCAAATGGCAGGATGACATTCCCTCAGACAATATAGTCGAGAAACTGGTGAAGGGATATCGTTCCACATGCCTTGCCATGGTAAACGAACAGTGGAGAGAGACGCAATATAAAATTTTACACAGAGCATACTATGCATTTCGGATCAAACGAAAGCCGGAAGTGGATAAGGAATATCTAGACCACTGCCCCAAATGTTTTCTAAAGGCAGCCTCGCTGTTCCACTGTCTCTGGGACTGCCCAATGATACAGGCATTCTGGAACAGGGTCCTAGATTTCATTGCCTTAGTGGTAGGTAAGCAGCCACCACTAGACACTCTCCTACTCCTGTTTAATTACTGGGAAGACCCTTCAGACTTTAGTAGACAGCACAGGCATTGGATCAGTATCGCCTTGCTGGCTGCCAGGAGAGGCATTATGAGAGAGTGGCTGGCAACTAGCCCTCCTATTATTCAAAGTCTATGATCAGACCTCATGCACATACTCCGCTTAGAAAAGCTAGATGCAGAAATGCAACTGTCAAACAACAAGAAAACTACCTTATTCTATGATAGATGGATGCCATTCATCAATATAGTTTATACGCACACAGAGAAAGAGACATTTTTATCTCCTTTCAAGTATACTGCCAGCGCAATATTCGACCAGCAAAAGGGTACCAGGTAGCATAAGATATCAGGTCAATCAATCTACAGGGATAACGTATAGCTAGTCCAACTTAGTTTATACTTTCTGGACCACACAAGGCAGGAGAGGGGTGGAGATATGTACGACTGATTTCAGCCGATATACGGCTGAAATCAGCCGTACCAGCCTGAAGTGAATAGCTGAACAGCAAATGTCTCACTTCGCTTTAGGTTGGTCATTCACTCGGCTGCCTACGGCAGCTTAGTGAATAGACCCCTAAGTGACTGTGGAAACACATTACTGCAGTTACTCCTTTTTTTGTCTTGGAGTAATATTTGGGGTGGTATTTGGAGATGTACAAACTCTTATGTACCTAAGGAAAGCAATAATGCTGTGAAAATGTATTGCAAAAATATTTTGTATATATGTTTTTATCTATTTTTATACATAATATAAATAAAGATGTGTTTTATATTATTTTGATGTAATTATTTTGGCTGTCATTACGCACATAAAAAACCCCATTTAAAATAAATTTTATTGACTTACCAGGGGGGTGGCGCTGGTCATTCAGGGTTATATATTAATCCTTTCCGAATGTACACATAGACATTTTGAGCAATTACCAGCAGCACCTATCTTTCCCTGCAAAGACACTGTGATCTTTCCCTATCTACTCTAATTCTCTCAAAACACAAACTGAACAAAGAATGCTGGGAACCCTTCATTTTATTGAGAGGGGGCTGGTATATAAGAAAGCCCACAGTTTTGGCCTGTACTACCTGAACACAGTTCAGAGGCCACAAACTGCATTGTTGGTTATTGGCTGCTATAGACACCAATGGCTGCATTAGTTTGCCATTTTCTTGACTAGCAAACAGCTTGGGTGCAGCTGAACCACTGCTCATTCTTAGTAGTTTAGAGATGGAAGATAGCATTGTTTGTGCTTTCAGTTAACTAGCATTCTGCTGAGCATTACCTGGCATTGTATAAAATGCAGACATCAGAAAAAGAATCAAGAGGATAAAAAACACATAGGGGTCTACTACCTCCAGTGCTCTTGCATCAGAATTTGCTTCATTTGCTTCTGGGAGAGAAATAGTGAGACTTAAAAGCAGGATAATATCTATATAGAGAAGATATGCTGAGCTTCAGCACAGTACAGATCATCTTTTTATGAGATTTGGGCTATTCAGCATCACACTATGCAGTGCGGGCTATTCAGGGCCCACACTAAATAAACAGACTTTCACATTTAGTGCAAGATCTGCTTTAGTAATATAAATATTTACTTAGAAATTTAACTCTGACTTTCTCTTTGAATATAAGTCTTCTGTTTTACAATAAGAGTGCAGCTTTGCCCCATACATTTTGGAGCATCCTATACCATATTCCTTGTTTACATTAGGTTCTATTCTTTCATCATATATATTTGGCCTTGTCACCCTTGACTGTTTTTTTAAACATGCAAATTTCCTTGGACTTGAAGTAATAAACAGAATATTCACAGGTAAAATACTTCCAATAATGGAGTCAAGATGGCTATATCCTGTCAATATTGTATTATAAAAAGCTGACTTAATCCCTGCTGATTCTAATGGAATTGCAATATGCATAGAATTAACATCTGGTGTTACTGTCAGAAAATTAGGAATATGCTGTCTTGACTCTGTTACCTTCATAAATCAACTCTGCAGTATGCAGAATAAAAATGCAGGGCACCCAGAATAATTATCTGTAACAGTCCCATTGAGCATGACAGCAACTGTTGGGTGAAGCATTTCAATTTTTTTACCTTAACCAAATATGCTTACTTGTTTGGTTTGTACATTTCTGCTTGTGCAATGAGTTGAACAGCTAAATAAAAAATTAAAATATATCTGTATGTTTCAGACTTAAGCACTGATACTTTTATTAATTTGTTTCCAATTTTATACATTAGCAAACAAATGGATGCTATATAAACTGCCTTGAATTCATTTTTTTAATCTTTTTTTAAATTGGATTTCCAAGGAGGTGTTAAATAAAAGCTGTAATATATATTTTAGTTAGGTTAATTTACTAAAGGAGTAGAGTATGTTCACTTTTAAAAGTGTATGTTTTTCTCATTTAAATTTTTATTGAAAAGAAGGATCAGTAACAAGAACATCAATGCAAAATAACAATACATGTGTAGCAAAATAACAATACAAGTGAGATACAAAAAAGTAGAAAAGTTTGACCATGTTGCATTGGGAAATACCATCATCGTGGTTATCAAAAGGATTATGAGAGAGAGTCCAGCCTGAAGTGAATAGCCGAACAGTGTTCGGCTCACTTCACTTCAGATCGGTCATTCACTCGGCTGCCCTCGGCAGCTTCGTGAATAGACCCCTAAGTAAAGAGTTGCTGCAGATATTTATCATAATAAAAATTTTAATCCAAATGATGGGCATGGTGTGGTCTGACATATCCATTAATAATCACTTGGTAGGCTACCTTTGTAGTATACAGCCAGGCAAGGCTACGCCTATTCTGTTAGGGGAATAGTTGTGGGTGAGGGAAAGTTAACAGGCCACTTAAAGATTAGAGAAGGCAAGAGGCTGTAGAGAATGGAGAAGTTAAAAAGAAGGAGGAGGTAGAGGAGGGATTGAGGATTTAGGAGGGTACATGCTGCGACTGGAGGTAAGAGTAAATCCTAGAACCAGATGGAAAATATACATAAATGGAGAGGAGCCATGGGTGGAGGATGGAAAGTAAGTATATTTTAATCCAAGGGGGCCAAATTGCCTCAAATGTATGCATGTTGTTATCGAGTTTAGATGATCTTTTCTCATGGACATAACACTTCACATTTGAAATGCAGAGGGATGTGGATTTCCAAGATTTGGCTATCTCTCTCTTCACTGCTGACAAATGTAGAGAAGAAGCTTGGAGGAGGTGGAAGAGAGAACTTCAGGTTTGCAGTTAAGGAGAGCCAAAGTTGGATCAATCAGTTTACCTAACAAGGTGGAGAGAGTTTTAAAGCTACGGTTCCAAAATTCTGAGACTATTGGGCATTGCCGCCATATATGCATATAAGTACCAGGGTCCAAACAGCCCCTGAAACAGAGTGGTAAGCAGAGCAAAAGTGGCCACTCTCATAGGCACCATGTACCACCTCAACAGGACCTTATAGTTGATCTCTTGCACAGCTGCACATGCAAACTGGACTTCATAGTTAACCACAACTGGTTCCAGGTTTTCTCCTCTAGCATTAATTCAAAGTTTTGTTCTAAACTAGCAACTTAGGAAGGAGGTTCAGTGTTGGGGGATAAGTAAGGAAGAGTATATAAGTGTGATAAGGGTTAATTTACTAAATGAGTAGAGTGTAACCTGCTGCGATTTCTCCTCACAGACCGTGACAGATGCGTCAAAGTGTTTTCAGATGGTCTCTTGTGGGCAGTATGAGATTCAACTCTGGCTTGTTTCATATAGGCAGAGGATTGGAAATGCGATGCAAGACAGTGAGGATGGTCACGGCATAAGAGTTTAAATGACAACAGTTTCCTTGAAAAATCTAATCATT
Source organism: Nanorana parkeri (assembly GCF_000935625.1). NCBI lineage: Eukaryota > Metazoa > Chordata > Amphibia > Anura > Dicroglossidae > Nanorana > Nanorana parkeri. Next base: position 116,896 of record NW_017308634.1, on the reverse strand, counting down.
TGGCATGTTTATTAATAAATTATTTTATTTGTAGAACAATTTCCCTACTGGGTAAGTGAAAATGTTCCTAAAGATATTGAAAAGGCTTAATACTGTCAGTAGTTTGGAATTTCCATAGGTAGGTGAAACCACATTTAACCAAGGCTGCAAAGCTCATAGACAATTTGGAAGCCGGGGGAAAAGTGGGGTTGTGAAGGAAGGATCGCAGTGGTAGGATGGTAAACATCAAGCCAGCAACTGTCTTAACAGAATCCCAGAGACGAAAAGAGTGGGAAGTGATCAGATTAGAAATGACGCTACTAAGTGTGGGGGAGAGTCAGAGGAGGTTGTCAATTTTCATCGGCTGGAGGAAGGACTCCTTGATTTCTAACCAGCGAGGGGATTCAAACATGGCATGCGATTTGGTGAGTTGACCAACTTAGGCAGCCAGATAATATTTGGAGAGGTTTGGGACTCCCAGCACCCCTTATAAAGAAATAGAATGCGTAGTGGTATTCTTAGTTGTCGGTTGCTCTTTAGAAATTGTCTCACAGTAGAGTGACAAATGGCAGAACTAGCAACAGATTCATGTACATGTCAGTAAGAAACTGTATATATAAAAGGTATATAGGAATCTGTCTGACATAACTGTTGCACGCATCTCCTCTGCAAAGTAGCAGTTTTTACAGGCAGGGGAGCTATTTTAAAAGTTGTGAGAGTCATGGAAATGCATCAAATATCAGTTCCATAGGAACTTAAAGGTATATTTTGTTGCAAAATTGCTTCAAAGATGCTGCACAATAGTAAATATGTGACACAATCATCAATTTACTTCAACATGAAAGTGGTCTTATTTACCACTATTTTCCTTACTACATATATGGTGGTATTCTTCTTTTTCTGCAACAACAGCACCATACAGTATTGTGTCAAAATAAGAACTACTTGAATTTTTTGCACGCATCGATACTAGTCATGGGGGTTTCATGAATTTGTCACAAGGCTTTCTGACTATATACACACTACCAGAAATGTCTCACAAATGCCTTACTGAATCCCCTTATTGCACTTAAGGATAAAATACAACAGCTCCAAAACAAAAATATTAAAGTGCCTTTGGTCTTGTCTCCTTTGGTGTAAGAAAACCTTAACAGTGTTAAGACCTTTTTTATGTTGAACACTGCTATAGAGAGTTTTAATGTCAATTTCTACCAGCTAACCATTTTCTGGCATGTGCATACCTTTAATCATTTGAAGTAAGTGTATAGTGTTTCAGTATATGATGACAGGCTCGTAATATGTGCTGTTAGAGGCACATCCACTAATTTACTATCAATCTCTGTTGCTACCCACCTACCCAAATAGGCTGTTAACTTTACAAGGACATTTTCACATTGGAAGGGTTTTTTTTACCCCTCATCTCTGGTGAATCTCTGCTGACTTCCAACACCAGTCATGTTCAAGCAAAATACATATTCTAATGATAGTAAAAATATTTTACTATCATTAGTTTATGAATCGGGAAGAGCCTCTGTAGTGAGTGCTAGTCCCCATTGATAAATTCTTGAATGAACAGGCTGTGATGTAGATCACAGCCTGTTCATTCATAACTGGTATTTAATGATATTTAATGATCCCCGCTCCGCCACGCGAAATAGCCGCTGTCATCCAAAAACTGACAGGATGACAGCGGCTCCGATCAGAGCACCGCTCGGCCATCCTGAATTGCGGCCAGCCGCCGCTCGCTCACCCGACCCTCCCGCTGGGGCTTTTCTTACGGATCCACACT
>NW_017308634.1:15048-115025 GCF_000935625.1 Nanorana parkeri | reverse complement strand
GTATTTTTGATAATAGCAGTCATCAGCGGCTTGTGAGCCGCTGATGACAGCTATTAATTTAAAGGGGACAGTCTGCTGAACAGTTCTACTATAAGCTGATGGTCGCTAAAGCGACCATCAGCTTATAGTAGAACTGTAAATGCCAGGTCCGTACGGCATACTGAGCTGGCCAGCCAGGAGCACTTTTGTAGCTCTGTATGCCGTACGTCCTTGGCAGCGAAAGGGTTACAAAAATCCTTGCACGTGATTGGGTTTTCTTTGCAAAGTGAGTTTTTACCACATTCACAAAGCTAAGTGTAAGTTTCCGTGCAAAGTGAACAACTTATTTGCATTTGGTAAATCAACCCCTTGGTCTTATATTGATTATTATCCACAACCACAATGTTTACCTCTTTATCTGATGGTTTCACTTCGATAATGTTGTTATTTTGTAACTGAATCAAAGCTCAAGACTGTTTTTTCCTTACATAATACAAATAAATGCTACCACTGGTTTGTAAGGTGGAATGGTATTGATTTTTTAAAAACTCCTTACAGTTTGGAATGTCAATATCTGCAACCTTTTGTATGCTCTTAGAATCCTCACAAAGTGAGATATTTAATCTTGAAATTTGTCAATAACTCAGCTCTAAAGTTAGCACTTCTTGCTCTAAAGATAGACAGTAATTTGACATTGTTTATAATTTTTGTTGTCCTGTGTAATCCTAGTTATGTATTATTCCATGTTGTTCCCTCTATTTTGTGATTACCTTGTACGCACAACAATTATCAAGCCTAAAAAATAATCTTAGAGACTGGAGCCACCCTTGTGTGTGCTAGTAAGCTGTGTGTTACGTACCGTGGTATGAGCCCGAAGTGACTAGGAGGACCTCCCTTGTGGTTCTGTCTGTGGACCCCTGGGGTTGAAACAGGGGGCGCACAGGCAAGAGCAGCACGGGTGCGGAATGGTGCTCCACCAGAGGATTCCAGAGATGGTCAGAAACAAGCCAGGTCAGGAGCCAGAGGTAATTGTATGAGCCAAAATCAGGATGCAGAGAATGGTCAGGGACAAGTAGGGTCAGGAGCCAGAGGTAATCGTATGAGCAAAATCAGGAAGCAGAGAAGGGTCAGGAACAAGCCGGGTCAATCTAAGAGCAGAAAACAGGGAGCTGAACACACAACACTGGTCACAGGCTGAAGATCACTCAGCAATGGTTGAGCCTGCTGAGCCTGCTTATATAGCCCGAGTGACATCACTGGGCGTGTGTCATGACGCACAGGGGCGTGCCCCGATGGACCGCCGTGTCATACGGGGGTTCCCTCTCTCCCGGGGTCAATGGTGCTCGTAATAGGAAAGGCCGGTAGGCAGGAAATTCGGGCCCCGAGGTAACATCCAAGTTGGTCGGGAATTGCTGCTGCGTTCCAGTCTTCGCTCCCTCAGGCGGCGGTCAATCTGGGTGGCCAGATGAATGAGCTCATCCATTGAGTCTGGTATACCCACACGGGCCAGTTCGTCCTTAAGGGAGTCTGACAATCCCAACCTGAATTGACAATGGAGGGCCGCATCGTTCCACTTTGTGTCAGAGCTCCATCTCTTGAACTCCGCCACATAGTCTTCAACGGCCCGTCGGCCCTGGCGCAAGGAAGACAGAGTGGTTTTTGCCGTAGAGGCCCGATGGGGATCATCATAAAGCAGAGCCATGGTGTCCAAAAACCCTGCTGAAAATTCCAGAAGCCGATCGTTCCGTTCCAAGAGATGATGGGCCCAGGCCTGGGGTTCATTAGCCAATAGTGAGATTATAAATCCCACCTTGGTCTGTTCGGATATAAAGGTGCCTGAGGTGGCAGAGGAGGCGGAGCTGAGACCACCGAGGTGGTCTGTGTCAGGGCTTCCAATCTTCCCTCTAACTGGAAATATCCTTCCTGGAGGCCATTCACCGCCTGACCGAGGGAGGATAATTCTTGGCAAATTTCCTCCATGGAGGTCTCCTTTCGGGCCCACGGTTTGGCTGAGTGATTCTGTTACGTACCGTGGTATGAGCCCGAAGTGACTAGGAGGACCTCCCTTGCGCTTCTGTCTGTGGACTCCTGTGGTTGAAACAGGGGGTACACCTGCGGGGTGCGTCTTGACCCTGGACTGCGGGCTGAGACCCGACACTGTGTTCGTCTCCACAAACACACAGGTACAACAAGGCAAGCCACTTCCTTCCTCTATTGTAATTTTCCCGTGTGCAAACTACAACCCCAATTCCCCAAAAATTAGGACTCTGTGTAAAATCTACATTAAAAACAAAATGCAATGATTTGCAAATCTCAGAAGCGTATATGTTGTTCACAATATAAAATAGAAAACATATAGGGGTCTATTCACTAAACTGCCAAAGGATCTAGCCATAGCTTCGGCTGATCCTTTGGCTAGCTTCGGCCCCAGGACCCCTTCAGTTCAGTAGAACCGAAGGGCTTCTGTACGGGCTATTCACTATAGCCCGTACAGCTCCTGAAGTTGGCAGAGCGGCTCAGTTGAGCTGAAGGCATATGCCTCGGCTCCACTGAGTCGAGGTGAAAGCCGAAGCTGGCCGAATGGCCATCCGACAGCCTGCTTCTAACAGCTGGGCAGAGCCAGCTGTCATCTCATGGCTGGCTCCGGGCACTTGGAGAGATCAGCATCCCTGGTTACCAGGTAACCAGGCACACCATCTGTCATTACACACTGAGAATCCGGCGGGGCCGCTATGATATCACAACGGCCTCTCCAGGTTCTCAGTGGGTAATGACAGATGGCGCCCCTGGTTACCTGGTAACCAGGGACGCTGATCTGTCATTACTCTCCCAGGCGCTCTGGGAGTCTAATACAGCTCCCGGCCACCCAGGAGAGAAACACTTTCTCCAGGAAAGGTTTACTCTGCTCGATCGAGCAGAGTAAACCTTTTCTTGTGATCTGTTTTTTTTTACTCTGACATGGGGCCGCTGGCCGCCCTCAGTCAGAAAAAAAAGCCTGCATAGGAATGCATCGCTAGATTCCTATTGGCTATTTCACTTTGCAAAAGTCAATAGCAAACTAGCTATTGCACCCGCCCACTGCTGCTGTCAATCAGCAGAGGGGGACCTGCAGTTCTCCATCAGGTCCCCTTCTGTTGATTGACAGCAACAGAGGGCGGAGCTAGCTTTCACTGCTAGCTCCGCCCAATTGTTTTCTATTTTATTTGTTCTACTTTTTTAACAGTTTTTCTATTCTGCTCGGTACCACAGAGGTACCGAGCAGAATAGTCGAGCCGAATGTTATTTTCTCACTGCTGTTCGGCATCTATGAGAATAGACCGAACAGTAGCGAGTAGCCTGCCAGAGGTTTGGCTCAGCCGATCCAGATGTTTGATCGGCTGAGTCGAACTCCTTCTGCACTTCGGGTCGGCCGAACATGCGGAGCATGTTTGGCCGATCCGAAGCCAGCCGCAGCATGCCTGTGCAGCTGATTTTAGTCAGTGTATGGCTGAAATCAGCCGTACAAGCGTCGGTTATTCACTCGGCTGTCTACGGCAGCTTTGTAAATAGACCCCATAGCGTGTTTGATAACAAAATGCAATGATTTGCAAATCTCAGAAGCGTATATGTTGTTCACAATATAAAATAGAAAACATATAGGGGTCTATTCACTAAACTGCCAAAGGATCTAGCCATAGCTTCGGCTGATCCTTTGGCTAGCTTCGGCCCCAGGACCCCTTCAGTTCAGTAGAACCGAAGGGCTTCTGTACGGGCTATTCACTATAGCCCGTACAGCTCCTGAAGTTGGCAGAGCGGCTCAGTTGAGCTGAAGGCATATGCCTCGGCTCCACTGAGTCGAGGTGAAAGCCGAAGCTGGCCGAATGGCCATCCGACAGCCTGCTTCTAACAGCTGGGCAGAGCCAGCTGTCATCTCATGGCTGGCTCCGGGCACTTGGAGAGATCAGCATCCCTGGTTACCAGGTAATCAGGGACACCATCTGTCATTACACACTGAGAATCCGGCGGGGCCGCTATGATATCACAACGGCCTCTCCAGGTTCTCAGTGGGTAATGACAGATGGCGCCCCTGGTTACCTGGTAACCAGGGACGCTGATCTGTCATTACTCTCCCAGGCGCTCTGGGAGTCTAATACAGCTCCCGGCCACCCAGGAGAGAAACACTTTCTCCAGGAAAGGTTTACTCTGCTCGATCGAGCAGAGTAAACCTTTTCTTGTGATCTGTTTTTTTTTACTCTGACATGGGGCCGCTGGCCGCCCTCAGTCAGAAAAAAAAGCCTGCATAGGAATGCATCGCTAGATTCCTATTGGCTATTTCACTTTGCAAAAGTCAATAGCAAACTAGCTATTGCACCCGCCCACTGCTGCTGTCAATCAGCAGAGGGGGACCTGCAGTTCTCCATCAGGTCCCCTTCTGTTGATTGACAGCAACAGAGGGCGGAGCTAGCTTTCACTGCTAGCTCCGCCCAATTGTTTTCTATTTTATTTGTTCTACTTTTTTAACAGTTTTTCTATTCTGCTCGGTACCACAGAGGTACCGAGCAGAATAGTCGAGCCGAATGTTATTTTCTCACTGCTGTTCGGCATCTATGAGAATAGACCGAACAGTAGCGAGTAGCCTGCCAGAGGTTTGGCTCAGCCGATCCAGATGTTTGATCGGCTGAGTCGAACGCCTTCTGCACTTCGGGTCGGCCGAACATGCGGAGCATGTTTGGGCGATCCGAAGCCAGCCGCAGCATGCCTGTGCAGCTGATTTTAGTCAGTGTATGGCTGAAATCAGCCGTACAAGCGTCGGTTATTCACTCGGCTGTCTACGGCAGCTTTGTGAATAGACCCCATAGAGTGTTTGAACTGAGAACATTTTAAGAAAAAAAATAAGCCAATTTTGAAATTGATGACAGCATCATGTCTCAAAAAAGTTTGGACAGGGCAACAAAAAGCTAGTAAAGTAAGTTGTACTAACAAGCAAGAGCTGGAATAGCATTTTACAACTAATTAGGTTCATTGACAACAGGTCAGTAACATTGATTGGGTATAAAAAGAGTATCTTAGTGAGTCAGAGTGTCTCAGAAGTAAAGATGGGCAGCGGTTCACCAATCTGTGAAAAGATGCATCTAAAAATTGTCAAACATTTTCAGAATAATGTTCCTCAACGTAAAATTGTACATACTTTAAATAATCATCATCTACAGTACATAACATCAAAAGATTCAGGAGATCTGGAGAAATCTTTGTGCACAAGGGACAAGGCTGATATGCAATATTGGATGCCCATGATCTTCGGGCACTCAGATGGTACTGCATTCAAAACAGGCATGATTCGGTGAAGGAAATCATTGTATGGGCTCAGGAATACTTCCATAAATCACTGTCTGTGAACACAGTTCGCTGTGCCATCCAAAAATGTTAAAGCTTTATCATGCAAAGAAGAACCCATACCTGAACATGATCCAGAATATATTCCATCTTCTCTGGCCCAAAGCTCACTGAAAATGATCTGTCACTAAGTGGAAAACTGTTTTGTGGTCAGACAATTGACATTCTTTTTGGCAACCATGGGTGCCGCATCCTCCAGACTAAAGAGGAGATGGACCTTCTGGTTTTTTAGAAGGACTCAACAGCCTGCATCTCTAATGGTATGGGGGTACATTAGTGCATATGGAATGGGCAGCTTGCACATCTGGAAAGGCACCATCAATACTAAAAGATATCTCCAGGTTTTAGAGTAGCATATTCTCCCATCCAGACAACATCTTTTTCAGGGAAGGCCTTGCATATTTCAGTCAGGGTCGGCTCCGCCCAGTTGTTATTCATTGGCCGGGATCTGCTAAAGGACTCTAGCATGTCCCTGCCAATATTTAAATGTTTAGGCATTTTTTCTACTTTTTTCACTGATTTTCTATTCTGCTTGGAATAGAAAAAAAGGAAAAGGAAACATGAATAAAACCTTTAAATACACTAAAAGTGTGACTAAGGGGTCTATTCACGAAGCTGCCGAAGGATCCGGCCGTAGCTTCGGACGATCCTTCGGCTAGCTTCGGCCCCAGGACCCCTTCGGTTCAGTAGAACCGAAGGGGTGCTGTACGGGCTATTCACAATAGCCCGTACAGCTCCCGATCATGGCCGAGCCGAACAAAAATAATTATACTTAATAATATATCATTTTCAATTACCTTTTTTTAATATGAGCACATTTCAAAACAAAAGTCAATGTATACCACCATTGTACTTATATTTTATTTAAAGATTCTCTTTTACTGTGGTGCATACTAGTGCTTTATTATGGTTTTATTACTACACATTAGAGATTGAGATGTGGACATTTAGGTCCCACCTCAACATATGAAGGTATTTTTGGAAAAGGACTGTTGATGGTACTGCAAATTGATTAGAGGGTAGAAAGTGTAGGTGTGGGCAGACACACAATCCACTTTAAATCCAGTCATGTATACATTAAAAAATCTTACATGTGATTTAGCTTTTTGCAGTCCTCTACATGTCACTATTTAGATTAAGAGTAGAAGGGACAGAACTGTAAACAGATCAGACTGGTGCAATGCATAATTCTGTAGAGTTTGCTGATTGGAGAGAAATTCAAAGAAAGCTATCCCATCATCCCTTTGTCTAAAATGACTGTAGTGGAGAAAAGTAAACAATTGTTGTTGGATCGGCTGAGTCGAACTCCTTCTGCACTTCGGGTCGGCCGAACATGCTGAGCATGTTCAGCCAACCCGAAGCAACGTGAATCCACCCGATGTACGGCTGAAATCAGCCGTACCAGCCTGAAGTGAATAGCCGAACAGTGTTCGGCTCACTTCACTTCAGATCGGTCATTCACTCGGCTGCCCTCGGCAGCTTGGTGAATAGACCCCTAAGCTTCATAAGGGAAGTATTTTTATTATGAAGCTAAGATAAAGCATACAGGAGGACAAAAGTTTACAACTAACCTTGGAAAGTATAATTTTACATAAAGAGTAGCTTGGAACAGAATTCCAGCAGAGGGTAATTAGTCAGTCAACAATTTATGAATTTAAACATTCTTAGGACACACATTGTTCTTTATTTAGATGAAAAAAGGTTAAAAAAAGAAAATAATAAACAGAAAATCAAAAAGGGGCAGACTTGATGGACCACTTGGTATTCCATGTTTTCCAGAAACTGGTTTTACCTCTAACTGTGCAAAACTCCAAAAACAAAGGACATCATTACCTTCCCTACTGGATCCCAGCTAGTTATGCAAAGTAAAATCTAAAAAAGAGCATTCACCTTTACATGTAGCCAACAACCTAAAAACAATAACCATAACATAAAAGTGAACAAAAAAAACTTTCTATGACAAGGTAAAAACTTTTCCATTAACAGTATTTTCATCTTTCTAGATCCATGTACTGCAGAAGAGTCTATTTATAAAGCAGTGTCATGACCCTCCCGTGACCCTAAATAGAGCTATGGGGAAAAAAAGGTTACCCCATAGTTTTCTATTAACTGTGACTGTCTTCCTAGTTCTAAGACTGCCAACACCTATATACCAAAACAGCATCAGAAGTCATATTTCCACAGATCTAACATGGCAGTTTTAACTGACTATACTAATAAACACAAATAAGGTTTATAATAATCCAAATGTAGATGCAGTGTAGATTCTTCTACAAGAAGAATCTACACTGCTCAGTGGCAGAAAAGCTTCTTTCCTTTAGGTAAATAATGAGAATTATACTTTTTGTAAAAACTTCAGCTGGATCCTTTTTTTTCTTTCATTTTGACCAGAAACTCTATATTGAGCATAATGAATTTTAAATATCTCCTTTATATTCAAAGTAATGGCAGAGCCTTCTTTCGAAAGTATGCATAAAATATTTTTGCTGGATTTTATGTTTCCTCATTTAATGTTAATGAATGTGTAAGCAACTGCCTTAAAGATGCTGGTGTTGTTAGATTAGGCATTTCACAGAGCAATAGTTCTAATCTCATACTGAATCAAGTAGCCTGACCCACCCCAGGTGTCTATAATGAAACTTTAAGAGCCACAAATGAAGCATACAAATTCAAACTCAATTGTTAATTACAGAGACTGGGTTTTTTTTTGTGTGAATGTCATCTTTTTCTTATAATAAGAGCAGTAGTGTTATCTTCCAAAAATGTTCTAGGGATATTATGATGAGGGTGTTGTTGGTCGTGGGGTGATTATTATGGGGGTTATTCAGAAAGCTAGCTAAAGGATCAGCGACAGCTTCATCTGATCCTTTGGCGAGCTTCAGCCGCTTGAGCCCTTCTGTTCAATAGAACCGAAGGGCTGCTGTACAGGCTATACACTATAGCCCATACAGCTCTCGAAGTTGGCCGAGCGGCTCGGTCGAGCCAAAGACATATGCTTCAGCTCGACTGAGCCAAGGTGAAAGCCAAAGCGTGTCCAATGGCCGGCCATTGGCCTGCTACTGACAGCTGGGCGGAGCCAGCCGTCATCTCACGGCTGGCTCCGGCCACTTGCAATGACAGATCAGTGTCCCCTGGTTACCAGGTAACCAAGGGACGCTGAACTGTCATTAAAATGAGAGCCAAGTTCTCAGAGAGACAACAGGCAAATAAACTAATGCTACAGCTGCAACATGATGTTTTCTAAAAATCACTGAGCGACTCCATCCAGCCAGACCCGCTGTGTTTGCACAACTCTCTTTATTTGCACTTCAGAATCTACATCCCTGGGAGGAAGAGAACAGTTAGATCCCTCCAGTTACCTCCAGTGGGAAACGTTTATTACAAACGTTTACAAAAGGAGAAAACAAACTATATTGTTACATTACGCCTAACTAACATGTCTCCAATGGATAGAAGGTTCTCCGCTGACTTTTATCTGGGCAGGGATTGTCCTGCCCAGCTTGTAAAGGCTGGAGCCTGCTACCAGTGCTGAGGAAGGACTGGCAATGGACAGACTATTACCTTCTTGTAGATGGCCGACATAGGGATTAGTGACATTTTAGCTTGATCTTAAATTGTCTTTATAATCACCTTTTTTAATTATTCCCATTAATTGAATATATCAGAATATGCAGAAGCAATCACAAACACAGCATTAAAAAAGTATATATCTGATCTGTCATTACACACTGAGAACTCGGCAGGCCGGCCATGATATCACGGCCGGCTCCGCCCAGTTGTTATTCATTGACCGTGACCTGCAATAGCCAATAGGAAACAGTTGGACGGAGCTAGCTTCCACTGCTAACTTTGCCCAATCATTTTCTACTTTTTTCACTTTTTCTATTCTGCGACTCAGCTGAAGCAACCCGACGTACGACGGCTGACATCAGCTGCACAAGCTTGAAGTGAATAGCCGAACAGCGTTCGGCTCACTTCACTTCGGGTCGGTTATTCACACAGTATGCCTTTAGAGAAAAATAAGAACTCAAACATTTTTTATTTGTGGCATGAAAAGTGTGCCACAAGAAATGTGACCCCAGAATTTTTAAAACAAAACATGTACACAATTATTATAAGATGAACTAGTTTAGAAACTGTAATGAAGATTTACCTCAGGTTCTGATGAAGGGGGCGTGCCCCTGAAACGCGTAGACCTTTTTAAAAAACATACGGGAGCAGAGGACGCTGATTTGGAGATCCCCTCAGACTTCCCCTGCTGGAGATTTTATATTTTATCGTTTCCTTTTACGCTTATGATCATTGGCTTTCGTGTAAGTACATTTTCACTTGCGTGTTGTACTCATCAAATAAAAGTTTTACACTATGGAGGTGCTCTGTGTTGCTTTTGTTTCCCAGATATATAACATTTGTTGCATCCAATAAGCTAAAATTACATTACTTTTAAGCCCAACTGAACTGTCAGTTTAAATCAGATAAACACCTTTCAGGTGTATTAGAAAAAAAAGGTTTACAAATTCTTAAGAAATTAACGCTATTGTGTAGTTTTGTGCATTAAACATGTTGGTGCAACAGGTGCCATTCATCCTGAATGGCCCCCAAAACACACATTTCCAGTGGCCCTGCATAGTAGTACAATGATGATAATGCATTACCATGTTTTTTAGTGTGCTGCTGAAAATGCTGCATGCACAATTTTTGGTCTGTGCCATGTTGCATATTGAAATGAATAGGCTGCCTTAGTGCAATGCACATTAATGTGTTTATTGCACCATAGTGAACCAGGTTGAACCAGGCTGGTGTGTATGGGCCCATACTGTTTATTTTCTTTAGAAAGAAGCCACAGTCTAGAGAGTAACAGCATGCTGCAGTAAAGGACATTTTTTCTCCATGTGAAGCAGTGGTCTTTCTGCAAAGGTCTGACGTGCGTCCTTGCTGAGTCAAAACTATAGTTCTGCCATCAGAAAACCTCTATAAAGAAACCATTGCTTCCATACAGAGAATAACAGTTCTTCTTTGCAGCATGCTTTCCTGGCTGCTTTCCTAAGAACATTAACTTTAATACTTTACACACTTTTTGTATTGATGCACCTGGGATGTATTTTGCTGATGTGAACTAAAAGCTTAACTGGGCTTTTTAACTGAATTTGATAGAACTCATGAATTACAAACAAACAACACTTATTTCCTATACTCAAAGACAATTGCCTTTAATTATAAAAGTATTTTGTAATCTGGACATTAAATGGAATGTAACAAAAGGGTTCTGGAACATGCAACAGTACACTAATCAAAGTAATGTGTTTCTACTAAACTATGAGTGTTTGGAGATTAACCGTTTAATGTATTATAAAAATGATTTTGGGATAAGCCATTCTGGATAATTATTTGTGTTGTTTCAGCACAACACAATGTTGAAAGCTTTGGCTCATACAGCCACTAAGTAGCTTTATACAAAGGTTTTAAAAGTTGCCAAAGTTGTTATTATTACTCAGTATTTGCAAAAGAATATAAATCTGTGTTGTTTCAGTCGGCACTGAAACAACATGGTCTTAGCTTGCTAAACTCAGTACTCATTATCTCATGCTAACAAGACAGACCTGAATAAAACTTTGCATGACAATAAAACAAAGGCTACCTCTGCACTGCTCCTTTATGACAGCAAAATATTGTTATGGGTACTGAAAGACTTATGAGCCAGTCAGATGTGCATATACATTCAAACTACCCTCAGGGACCAGGATTGGAAAGCACACCCCTAAATTAGAATTGTGGCCATATAAATAATTACATATTCATACCAAGTAGTACAACCCCAATTCCAAAAATGGTGAGACAATGTGTAAAATCTACAAACAGAATACAATGATTTGCAAATCTCATAAACCCATATTTTAAGAAAAATATAAGGTAATTTTAAAATTGATGGCAGCAACATGTCTCCAAAAAGTTGGGACGGGGCCATGTTTACCACGGTGTAGCATCCCATCTTCTTTTAACAACACTCTGCAAACATCTGGGAACTGAAGAGACCAGTTGCTGGAGTTTTTGGAGAGGAATGTTGTCTCATTGTTGCCTGAAAGGATTCTAACTGCTCAACAGTCCTGTATCTTCTTTGTCGTATTTTTTGTTTCAAAATGTTGATAATAAAATAGAAATGGCACATGGCACAATTAAAACATGCAACATATTTATCCTCCCACAGTCCTATGCACTGGTATCTAGCATCAAGCAACAATCCATGTTAAAAAAATAACAAAAGCTATTTACTAACATTCGCACATTGTGGCACTTTTTTTCTGCCATAGGTGTAGTATGAACATGATTTTCTTAAATCAGCCCCACTGTCTCCAGTCTCTTCCCTTCAGCCTCCATTTTCCTTAGACACTTAACATTTTCACACACTTCTTTCTTTCTTACTTACTTACTTCTTTCTTACTTCTTTAGCAGTCCCAAATCTTTATCTGGTTTCAATTTACTGAGTTTCCTCCTAACATGTTCCAAGTCTTTCAATCCTGACTGTATCATTGGTCATGTGTTAGCCTTTCAGTAGTTTAAAACAGTGTAATAAGATATGGAATGCTCCTCTACATGCAAAAACAGTTTTTTAAAATAAAATCTTAAAATAGAACTCACGTATATTTACATATTTAAATAGGGATTCTTTTTGTCTGCCTGTTGCTTGATTGGCACAATACCAAGGGCTACTGATTCTGTCAATCTTTTGTTTGTGATATCCTCAAATAGCCCAACACAGTTATTTATCAGGGGGAGTACCATAGCTTTATAAAAGGAAAACTTAGGATACCCCAACGACAAACTGCATCAAAATGTTTGAAAGTATTGTGGAGAATCTGCTATAATAAAGAATCAGCCAAACTACTTCCTTAATGAATCATGATTAAAGAGATATTTAGTACTACTTTGAAAATAACTTTGAATCTGTTGGTTAAAAAAAAGAAAGAGAGCACTTGTAGTGAAGATGTATTTTTCATTAAGATAATGATCTCAAATATGCTGCACATGTGGCAAGGTAATCACACTACCCAGATCTTAATCCCTTTCAACATTTGAGATGAATTGTAGAGACAGTTAAGTACCCATCAATTATCCAGTGTGACTAAACTTATAACTGATTTGCATAAAGTGTGCAACCAGATGTCTTCTAAAGCCAGCACTTCTTAATTGACGGCAATTATTAAGTCCAAAGGTGAGCCAACAAAGCATTCATGCCAGGTTATATGCTACAAAAAATCCAGATATACATTTTTTGAAAATAGAAAAAACTGAAAACTACTTTATTACTTAATTCTAAAAATCAAACATCTTATTTAGATTGAAGTTAGGTAAATTGATCAGTGTGGTTTGGATGGTGAAACGGTTATGATAATATTGTAACTTATGCCTATCTGAATGCCCACATGTTGAGTTGGTGAAATTGCTTGGTAGAGGGTCACTCTAACATCCAAATAATATCTAATATCTTATTCAAGTATTCATGCATATGGAAACACTCCAGTAGATCTCTTAAGCTGGATTTAAATGCAGCACCAGGCTTGCTGCTTTTTTCATCAAAAAAATACATATCCACAATAGAAGATCCCAGAAAACGCAGGTTATAAAACAGTTGAAATATGTCATGGTCAATTTGTAGTGAAGGTATTTCACTGGTTTATCAGGTGCCATTTACTATAACTTCCATCGGCACACCACAGACTACAACCCATTCCAACAGACAGCAAGGGAACATTCTTTGACTTGGTATTCACAAGGGGCAATCTTTTTGTTTTATGGGCACACCAGATGTGGAACAAAATGATTTCCACTGATAATCCAGAAACAGGTAGTACAAATCACTAAATACCAGGTATTTGTAGTTATGTACATAAAGCTTTGAAAAGAAAATGATAGTTGTCCTATTCAAAGCCCGCGTAAAGCTTCCCCCAAACCCAAATATACTCACCGTTCCAGCACTCCACCACTGAACCATCCTCCATGACTGCCCCTGCAACATAACTAGTGCTTCAGAGCATGGTGAAGTAAGTGATCTCCTCCCTTGTTACAGTGCTCAGGCATAGAGGTCTTGCACAGGGCTGGAAACGCTCACATGATAGAGGAATGATGCAATTGCCCCCTTTGAGCTTATACACAAGCCTGGAGTGTTGGGGACCATTAAGGGGGGGAGTATCAGTGGTTGGGGGTACTTTACACAGACATTGTCACCGTGACAAAAGAGACAGTGGGGTTGATTTACTAACCTTTTAAACACACCACGAACGTGTATACACCTCTGTAGTGTGTTCCCTCCCAGCATGATCTATGGGAGGAATCGAAACACCTTTGTAGTGTGTACACACCCAGCAGGTGTGTTGTTCAAAGCCCTTCAATGAATTGCAAGGTAATGTGGTGTAAATTAGCTCTATGTTATGTTGCTTGCGTTGATGAATGCAGGAATGTAAATGCATGACCTAACCATTTTTGTCTAAACTGTGAAGCAGCATTATATATGCATCATGTGCATGATTTTTCCATATATGGCATTAGTGGAAATATGCTTTTAGAGACTTTTTGGTTGATAAATACGTTTTGCTGTGTGAAAATCACACACACCTGGTGTGTGTGTGTGTTTAGGTTAGTAAATCAACCCCAGTGTCTCTTTAGAGAGGTTGTGGCAGGTCAAATACAGCAATGTCATTTTTCATTTTACAGTGCAAGTCAGTATGATGCTAGGTTTAAATTAAAAGTCAGGATGCGATCATGAAAGCTTGGATCAGGAGAATTGATGATAAAGCACTTTTTTATTTTACTGAGTATTTGCATGTAGACTTCTTTCCCTGTATAGAATAATGCAATTCATGATTTCAGTCACAGACCATGAATTGTATGATTTTCTGCAGAGTTTAAAAAAACTGATCTACATTAGCAGGAGAACCCCATTGTCACATCGGAGAATGCATCAACTGTCTTAAAGAAAATAAATGGTACTTCCGGTTCCGACGCCTGATGCAGCGGTCGCACGGAAGAGAGCTACCGCGCTGTCAGGCTTAATCGGCATATAAAATAGCACCTCGGCCTCCCAATAATGACTCCACACCTCGGGGAAATGGTGGAGGAGAACCACTGATCCGCCCATGGATAAATTCCTCTCGAAAAAACGCAACGGGCCGTGGAGCAATAACACACAACAATCAGGCCAAAGAGGTCTCAACCACCCCCCAAGATGGCCGCTGCCCATGCTCTCGTCTACGTGAGCCCTTCTTTGGATGAGGATCGCCCGTTGATCTCGGAACATGGCCATGGACTACAACGACCACATGGCGGTCCTACAAGCATTCCGCCAACAAGGGCCTTACCATGGATGACCACTGCCTTCTGCTGTTTGCAGACTACTCAGCGGAGGTTTCCAAGAAACGCAAGGCCTTTAGTGGCATTTGCACAACACTCTTTCAGCGGAAGGTGAAGTTCACCCTGGCGTACCCGGCAATACTCCGCTTCCAAGCAACAATCTTTCCCGGACCCGCTGGAGGCAACGGCCTACATTCATCAAATGTTGGATATCATACCTTCTCACGAGACAGGGCGCTCCCCTCGGCAACATCGTCAGTCTACCCCGGCAAAGAAGACGCTGCCTCGACTCCCGATGATGCCCTCGGACTCGCCGTGAGCTGTGGACTTACAACAATGCCTGTGAGCCCTTTGTTCTGCGGGCGCAGGTGAGCTCATTCTGCTTCCCCCTGTCATTCTTTCCGGGATGGGATTAGCGGCCTAGTGCCCTGGACGAGTTTCTTTACCGAACTCCCTACGGTATGGTGAATCCCCCTTTAACTTCACGTTATTTTGGCCGAGACACAGACCACTGTCGACAGTTTACTGCCACCAGTGGAATTTGTCCTCCTAGCTTAGCGGAGCCACTGTTGACCCTGCTATGCTCTTCAGGAAAAAAGAGAAGTCACTATATCTCTCCCAAGGCTATCAGAAGCTGACCTGGAATTTCTGAATGCAGACATATCCTTGGCAGAGATATCTCATGTTATCAAATCCTCTCTGAATGGTAAATCTCCGTGACCAGACGGTCTAACTAATGAATTCTACAAAATGCTGCAGGGGGACATAACCCCCGTACTACACAAGGTCTTTACAGCAATGTGGTTGGGAGGGGACTATTTACCTACTGGTACTGAGGCCTATATTAAAGTATTGCCGAAAAAGGGGAAGGACCCCGCTCAGCCGAATTCATATAGACCAATATCCCTCATCAACTGCGATGCAAAATTCATGTCCAAAATCGTGGCAGATAGGCTAGCGAAGTTATTGCCCCAATTGATCTCCCCCGCTCAGGTGGGCTTTGTCAAAACCCGCTCGGCTGTATCTAACATTCGCAAACTGCTGACCGTACTGGACTTTGCCAGGGACTGCCCATCTTCCCCCATGACGCTCATATCCATCGACGCTGAAAAAGCTTTTGACAGCATACAATTCCCTTGGTTGTTCGATGTCATGGGGAGGATGGGCCTCCTTGGCAAATTCCAGTCATTTATCAATGCTATGTACTCGTCCCCCTGTGCCCGAGTATGCCCTCCCGGTTTCATTTCTGCTAGTTTTCCACTACTCAGAGGCACTAGACATGGCTGCCCACTGTCTCCACTTTTGTTTATTATCGCCCTAGAACCCTTATCTTTGTTTTTTCAAAATGTCTCAGATATATCTGGAATTTCGTTGCACGGCACCCAACTTAAACTGATGCTCTTCGCTGATGACATAATCATGTTTTCATCCAACCCTATCCGGGATCTCCCTAAAATCCAAAACACCTTTGCACTATTCAGTACATTCTCCGGCCTACACATAAACATCTCCAAGACTGAAATTTTCCCGCTCACCTCCACGGCAGCTTCCAGTCTGAGCGCTGTTCCAACGTTTATTATTGCAAAGAACTCTATCATGTATTTAGGTCTCAAGATTGGCAAATCCTCTTCCTCACTTTACAGCCTCAATTTTCCCCCGTTGTTTGAGAGGATACGCAAAGATCTGGTCTTATGGCGGAATCTCCCTCTCTCCCTATTTGGTAGGATACACCTAATTAAAATGATCCCGTTTGCCAGATTGTTATACCCTCTGCGAACCTTGCCTATACTTCTTGCCTATACACACGCTCAATAGGGATTTCACCACATTTATCTGGCAAGGCAAAAAGGCGAGGATATCCTTGAAAAAGCTGTTCCTGCCTAGAGACAGTGGGGAATGGCTTTTCCTAATCTTAGACTTTACAACTTGAGCTGCCTACTTCGACATGCCCTAGATTGGCTACACTACTCCTCACACTATTCAAACTTCTCCTTAGGGGCGGCAATGGTAAAACCGTAGACGCTCCCTGCCCTTCTACACTGCCCTTTTGCCAATCTCCCTCCCCCGATACGCTCCCATATACTTCTACGGGACACCATAGTGGCATGGAGAGAAACACACAAATATTTAAAATTAAATCTGCGCATTACCCATTAGGGGAAATCCCTCAGGGTGAGGAACATACCACATTCCTGCGTTGGGGACAAAGGGGTATCTCCCTATTCTCACATTTTCTCACAGTAGACAAACAACGGTTATTATCGTTATCAGAGTTCACCGACAAATACGGAACCCCCGCTATGGATTTGTTGCATTACATGCAGGCCACCTCCCATATCGGGCAATTGAGCCCCTTGAATGTCAGCTGTTTGCTAACGTCTCTCACTGATAGGATTGCTCCAGCCACCAGGGCGTCCATCTCAGACATATACCCTCACTTGATGTGCGCTTCCATTCCTTCCTTGGACTCGTCTAACCTGTCCAGGTGGAGTGGGGATGTTCCCTCGGAGGATATAGTTGACAAGATTCTTGAGTGATACCGCTCACTATGTAAAGCCATGGGGAATGAGCAATGGAGAGAAACCCAGTTCAAAATTATCCACAGAGCATATATAGCCTTCCAATGAACGTTCTCTCAGGACCAGGACTCTACTTGGGAAACCACTGCTACACATGTCAACTGATGGCTGCACCCCTATCCCATTGTTTGTCAGTGTGCCCACATATCCAAAGGTATTGGACCCAGGTCCTACATTTGGTGTCCTCTGTAATTGGTCAGAAAATTTCCGCTTGATCCCTTGTTACTGCTGTTTAATTACTGGGACGGTCAAACCACATCCTCTATCACACTGAACAAACACAGCAAGCAGTGGGTTTGTACGGCATTTTTGGTGGCCAATAGGTGCATCATGAGAGAATGGCTCTCCCCAACCTCACCAACTGTCCATGGGTTGAGGGAGGACTTAATACAGCTACTTCACCTAGACAAACTAGATGCAGAACTACATTTGGAGGAAAATAACAAAATTAAGTCCTTTTTCAGACGATGGCTTCCGTTCATTGAATTTGTTTTTCCACCCCCCACCCAGACTAGCATTTTATCCCCTTTCCAATGTACTAAATACTGTATATTGCAGCACCTAAATACTTCTTGCCAAACAGCAGGGAGCTAGTTGGCTCTATACTACCCGTCCACATACCTACCACTGCAGCTCCTGCTGGTACGGCAGTCCCTACAGGACCCTATATGGGGTAGGAAAGGGCTCCAGCTCTATTTGACGGGTTGGGACCGTGTGGGGGGGATAGCCTGCCATCGTCACTTAAGCGAACCACCCCATAGTAGAGTGACCCGAAGTAGCACACTATAATCTGATCTAGACAGACGCATACGTCCCGGAAGGGCGTAGGGACACCTAACCCATAGATGCAAGATCTAGACATGTATGGAATTTGGTTGATCTATAGTTATTTCCTATTTTTTATTTGTATTTTATTTGTATTTTTTGTTCATTTATCTTTTTATTATTTTATTGGTGCTGTGGTTGACCTTTTGGTCCATATTGTACAATGCAGACTTGTCCACGCCTCTACCAGCACTCAATGTGTGATATCTACAACACTCATATCACAATAGGTTCACATGCGATGGATGCTGTCGGGTCTAAATGCCGCCATGCCCTGCATCATTATTATGGAGGCTCAGCAGGGCGGTAACATTATTCCTTATCCTACTGCATATACAAGTAAATGGACTACTGTTTCCTAATCTTCTACTAACTTAATGAAGCACATTGTACCAATGCACTTGATGTAAGAAAGTATGTATGTAAAAAATATGCTGTCTGACATTGTGCACTGTGCATTTACGTACCACTGTACCTTTTTGAAGCAAAATAAAACATTTTATTAAAAAAAAAAGAAAAGAAATGCTTACTTATCAACACATGTCATTGCAACAAAACAGCCAGATTAAAACTTCTCTGTAATTTTTCTGCACTGGTTTAAATAAGATTGGTGGCTGTGACAAGTCAGGCAGTTGAAATTTTATATACATGGATAAAGCATAAAACCGCTTAGCTAACCGTATAAGATACCATATTTGCAAAGAAAAAATCTCAGCTTCAGTTTACACCATTAGCTATGTGATTCTCTTTTCTTTCTGTTGTGCATAGCTGAGGCATAATTGAGCATTTATCTATCTGCAACAGTTACACAAGTTATTTTACATTTCTTAACTCACATAATGATTCAGTATATCTAAAACAATTGTTAATATTTCAGTTTTGTTTCTTAATTTAATTGTAATGTACAGTGTTTCAGATTTAAAAGTGTGTATAAGGACTTAAAATTCAATAAGTCCTAGCAATGATTAATTCACTATTATTACAATTTTATGCAAAGAAATCACACAACATGCTGCTTTATACCATGTCTGCTGTTTCTCAAGAAATGCTGGGAGTGATCATGTTGTTTCTTGAATAAGTAACAGTTAAACTAAATCATTTGCAATTGGCATCCTATAGATATGATTTAAAAATAGATTCAAATATTCCAGCATGACACACACTGCATATATTTGGATAGCAAGATATAGAATTATGGAATCAATTCAAGAAAGATTAACTGGGCTTGTTTGAAAAAGAGCCCAGGAGCAATTCTTGACCAAATGTGATAGAAAGATGTAAGTATTGCATATAATAAAACACAGTGCAAGGTTTGCTAATGCTTTCCATTTGCTTCCAATCTGTTAGTCTGCAGCATTGCATTTCAATAGGTTCCAGCTCAATGCTGGTGGTAAAAACAATGTAAATTAATTTAGGAACTGCAAGGTAGAGATTCCTAGGCACCCATTTCAAGCTAGCACCTATATCATAAGCCCTTAAAGTCCCTGTAAAAAAAAACAGGCAATATGCTTATTCTTTCCAAAGTTACAATTCTGCCGCTTTACTTCTGCCAAGCTACTTCAATTATTTGACCAGTGGTGTGTGTTACCCCAACCACAGACATACACATAGTGCCATGTGCCCACTTGTGCATTCTGTAGTGACATACAACCCAGCTGGGGGAACCACTCTGGTACTGCATATTACATACACTCAGAAGCAGTAAAGGGTTGTGTCATCACACAAAGACCACTGGAAAATGTATGTATATTGCCTGTTCTTTTATAAATATGATGTTCTGGTGACAGGGTCACTTTAAAGTAGAGAAAAAACACAAACAAGGGGCGCCTTTCCTGGTGCAGACAAATTTATTAAGATCAGGATCAGAGGTAGATATAAAACATACTCACAAAAATCAGCATGATTATGGTATAAAAAGTAAGTCCATGGACCCAAGAAAAAGTCTGTGAAAGCTGCACAGCCGTGTCTGTGTGTCAGCAGAGGAGACTGTGTGATGTGTGATGACGTGTTTCCGGGGTCACGCCCCCTTCTGATCCTGATCTTAATAAATTTGTCTGCACCAGGAAAGGCGCTCCTTGTTTGTGTTTTTTCCCTAGATTTTGCAGTCTCCCTGGCTGGTTTGGGGCAGCATCCTGCAGACCTTTCTACACACGTGCTTTTTATTTATTTTTTAACAGACTTTGTTCTGACTATACTCTTGCTTATATTGGTGTATACTGGCTGAGCAGTCCTTTCTGGCGCTTTTTTGTGTTAATATCTGTACTGTCACTTTAAAGTAGATGTAAACCCCAACGATGGCAAGATCTTATATGTTATTTCTAATAATCAGAACATGCCTGAAAGAAGGTTAGGTCATGGAGGCATTAAAGCTGAACTCAATGCAAACAGCTAAATACACAATAAAATATGTGCATGGCATACACAGGAACGTTTTACCTTCCAAAAGATTTGTAATTCTGTCCAGAAAGACCAGATATTTAAAGATTGCTGACTTGTCAGACAGCACAGTCTTGTTACCTGACTTTTTTTCAATTAAACAGTATAGCTTGTTCACCTTCCAGCCTCTGACCTGTGATTAGACAATGAAGGAAAAGCAGCTCTCTCTTCTCACCTTTTGGTGGACTATTGCTTTTCCGCACATGGACATGCAACACCTGATTGGTTCCTAGTGCTGTGCCTCCCTATCTCAGGATAAGTTTCACTTTACAGGAGGATAAAAGGAGGCGGAAGCCAAGTCAAGTTCCATTAATTTTACTATTTACATTAACAATTACATTTAACTGAATTTGTATGTCTGCATATCTACACGAGTTTATGTTATCAGTAACTACCTGGAGTTCAGCTTTAACCCTGAGAGTGAGTTGTAAAATGTTATGATTAGTTGTTTGCTATTCTTATCAATATTTTTAAAATCCAATACAAATTATCTGAAAAACATCTTAAATAGAGTGACAAATGATAAATAGGGCACTAGTTGTGAATCGAAGAAAAAGGACATATAAGCCACAAAAGCTTGGTTCTGTCAGAGAAAAACAAACATAATTTCCTGTTACAAAACAAAGCCATAGGCTGAAGGTTATAAGCCTCTACCCACCAAGTTTACAATTATTATTAATTTTACAAAGAAAAGGTGGTGGGATTAAAAAGAATAGGAAAAAGGGAGAGTGAGGAATTAAATTGACAGCCTTCAAAAGTTCAGGGGCAATGGAAACCGGTGGGAATGATGGCTGTAAATGAAGACTGCCAGAATTAGCACAATGTTATCCCTCTCAGTGTCAATACATTATAAAGGTTATGTTGTGTGAATTGTTTCCCTTGTTGCTCTAATAGTTATTGCGGCTGTCTAGAAGAGTTAGCAGGATTAACTGCCCTGGTGAGAGAGTTTTTTTTAAAGATGTGAAAGATCTGTTCTCTGTACAGATAGCTACAGTTTTAAAAGATATAAGTATGGACTTCATTATTGACATTTTCCCAAGCTTGGCAATGGTTGATTTATTTTGATACCGGCTGCTCTAAATAAACAACAGACAAGTTAA
The DNA here is from genome assembly GCF_000935625.1 of Nanorana parkeri. Lineage (NCBI taxonomy): Eukaryota > Metazoa > Chordata > Amphibia > Anura > Dicroglossidae > Nanorana > Nanorana parkeri. The sequence goes on along the minus strand of NW_017308634.1, from coordinate 93,388 downwards.
ATAAGACAAGTTTTGTTTGGTTTAATATTGGCTGTTTGATGTAGGTTTCACATATTACATTTAAACAGCAGTTACTCAACAGATACCACAAATCAAAAAGCAAAAGCACAAAAAAATATATACAGTGAGTGGAATTTGTCAAAACTGGAGCAGACTGAATTTGGAGCAGTTGTTCATAGGTATCAATCACCATCTATCTTTCATTTTCAAACAGGGATGGACTGGGCTAGGGGGCAGGGTGGCAATTGCCCCCCAGGCCTCTCTGTTGTCTCTAAAAACGGCCCCTTCGGCGCAAACACTATTGTCACCCAGCTCCTCTCAGCCGCTCTGCTACATCAGCGGCCGAGGAGAACATGCTGCCTTCCCAAATGCCTGTGTCACTCATCGGGCTCCTCATCGGCCACGGCAGCTCCCTCCGCCCACTTCTGCTGCTATTGGCTGGGAAGGAGACTGCCCACCTACCATTGGCAAGCTGTGGAGTGCTGCGCAGGACCTGAAGGGAGGAGACACCACGAGGAGGCTGCTGGAACATTCATCTCGGCTGCTAGAGGCTGCTGGAGCATTTATCTCGGCTGCTAGAGGCTGCTGGAGCATTTATCTCGGCTGCTAGAGGCTGCTGGAGCATTCATCTGACCCCCCAACTACCAGGAGAGAAAGAGAAGAAGAGGGCACAACACCTGAATGAAGAAAGAAAAGGAGTCACAGTAAGTCCCTGTTCTTTTTGTATGACCTTTGCACTTCCTTACTGACATTTATGTCACACCTCTGTACTGATATCACTGACTTCTGCACTGTGTCACACCCTGACCTCTGCGCCACACCCTGACCTTGGCGCTCTGCGTCACACCCAGTGCTCTGCGTCACACCCTGACCTCTACGCTCTGCATCACACCCTGACCTCTACGCTCTGCATAACACCCTGACCTCTGCGTCACACTCTGACCTCTGCGTCACACCCTGACCTATATGGTCTGTGTCACACCCTGACATCTGTGTCACACCCAGTGCTCTGTGTCGCACTCTGCGCTCTGCATCACACCCTGCGCTCTGTGTCACACCCTGACCACTGCGCTCTGTGTCACACCCTGACATCTGCGCTCTGCGTCACACCCTGACCTCTGCGCTCTGCGTCACACCCTGACCACTGCGTTCTGCGTCACACCGACCTCTGCGCTCTGCATCACACCCTGACCTATGCGCTCTGTGTCACACCCTGACCTCTGTGCTCTGCGTCACACCCTGACCACTGCGCTCTGCTTCACACAATGACATCTGTTCTCTGTGTCACACCCTGCGCTCTGCATCACACCCTGACCAATGTGTCACTCCCTGACCTCTGCGTCACACCCTGACCACTGCGTCACACCCTGACCACTGCATCACACCCTGCTCTCTGCGTCACACCCTGATCACTGCGCACTGTATCACACCCTGAGCTCTGCGTCACACCCTGACCACTGCGGTCTGCGTCACACCCTGACCTCTGCGCTCTGCATCACACCCTGACCTCTGCACTGTGCGTTACCACACTAACCACTATACTCTCCATTACACCTTTGACCTTTGTGGTAAATCACACACTCCTATGCAATGAACATACAGGACTAGTGCTGTACACTACATCTCACAGCTCTGTAATGTTCATCCTGCTTTTCCAGCCATGTTATTGGTCGGTGATTATTAGCATTTTACAGAAGAGCATTCTGCTGCTGTAAAACTACAGATCCCTGCAATCCATACACAGCAGGTGTATGTGTTCTCTTAAATATAAAACACTGTTATTTTTTGGTGGTGCTAAGATCAACAACTTAATATAGTATTTCTGTAAAAAATATGTTTTTGCATATATAGCGCTAATACATTTCATTATTATAAAATGAGTGATTCACCCATACTGTTTTTTGTTATTGAGTACCGATACTTATCTTTTGGTTTCCCAAACCAAATACCGGTACTGGTGCTTCCAGGAGCATGGAGCTGGCCCCATCAGAAAGCTCGCCCAAATACTGTTATATTATATAATATTTTGGCTGCAGGAAAATCTACAATTAATCTTTGTGCAGAGGCCAATAACACAGCAGCGTGCTGAAGCAGCAGGATGAGCATTACAGAGCTGTGAGGTGCATGTGATTTGACTACAGGGGAGCAGTATGTTGCACACTTCATGCAGAAGGAATGGATCAGCACAATCATTCCCCCCACCAATTGCATATATATTCTTGCTGCTCTACATTATACTGTAATCATTTTCTAAGATGTGTAGTTCTCTATAGCTGGTGGTATTCTGTGTTGCAGTATGATGTATTACTGGGAGTTGTAGTCTTCCACGGCTGATGGTATTCAGCATTGCTGTATAATGTATTGCTGGGATTTGTAATCTTCTATAGCTGAGGTAATTATTCTGCATTGCTGTACAATGTATTGCTGGGAGTTTTAGTCTTCTACAGCTGATGGTATTCTGTATTGCTGTATAATGTATTGCTGAGATTTGTAGTCCTATATAGCTGGTGGTATTATTCTGCATTACTGTATAATGTATTGCTTGGATTTGTAGTCCACTATACCTTGTAATATAACTCTGCATTGCTGTATAATGTATTGCTGGGATTTGTAGTCCTCTAAAGCTGATGGATTTATTCTGCATTGCTGTATAATCTATTGCTGGATTACAGTGGTGGAATTACCAGGGTCGCAGCAGCCACACCCCCTGCGGGCAGATGAATCCACAGCTCAGTAACAGCTCTGCCACTGACCTCATCCCTGCTCTGCACTAGCTGCCTGAGAGTGAACAGAGTGTGATTGCTGTTACCAATCACACTCCTATCACTCTTAGGCAGGCTATACATACTGGGATCAATAAGATCTCAGCATGCACTGTACATAGCTGTTACTGAATGCTGTTGCTCAGAAGCATTTAGTGACAGCTCTAATTAGCTGCTCAGGGCTTCTGATGGCACTGAGTGTCAGTTGATCCCACTATATGTGAGGATTAGCTGTCACTAATAGCCACAGATAAGTTAGTGACAATGACTACACGTTATAATCACTGCCTGATCTGAATACTAAACCAATGTTAAAACTAGGATTTTTTTTAGAATGAACAGGAGGTGATGTAGATCACTTTCTATTTATTCATAATTGGGGACACAGTAAACATGCTATGTCCTCAATTATTTACAAACACTCAGCGATCACTGAACAATGTGTGTTTGTGCCTCACTCTGCTTCCTGACACGCTGTCACAGGAGACTGAGCAGGCGGTGCGGAGAGGAGAGCTCAACCTCCTGGGACAGCACTGCAAGCTGCCTCTGCCCACACACCGCTCTGTGACAGGAGGCTGAGCATTGCGGAGAGGAGAGACGTCGGCCACTCACAGCGCTCTCCTCCCGCAGCACTTGGCCGGCTGTCACAGTTTCTCTCCTCACTACTGGGACACAGAGCAGCGCCCAGTGGGGAGGAGAGAATACACAGATGCAACGCTGTATCAGCCAGAAAATGGCACTTTCGGCATTATGTCAAAAGTGCCATTTTCGGCTGATATGTTTTGGCGGCCGATATATATCGGAGCATCCCTAGTTTATTTTGTTTTCCTGTGTTGTAATTTACATGGCTGATGAAAGTGGCAAGGGGGGGTGGGGAGGAGGCAGGGGAAGAGGGAAAGCAGGAGGGGGGCTCAGTGGGCCTCTAGGTGTTACTTGCCCCCTGGGCCAAAAGTTGCCAGTCAGCCCCAGTTTTCAAAGCTTAACTGAACAAACTGAAAAGAGAAACTGATCGGTTAATATTGACAACTGCTCCAGATTCTCTCTGCTCCAGTTTAAAAAAATTCCCACCATTATATTTTTCTGTGAATATTAACGTTCACAGCTAGACAATCTATTCAGTTCACATTTCTATCATTGCCACTGAAACTGATTGACCTGAAAACAGTGGCAGCATTTTCTAAGCCTTAAATTATTTCTCTCAATGGTCTTAAAGCACATCTAAAGCCAAAACTATTTATTTCATTTGTATACAGTTAAAATCCTTGTCATTTGTTTTGCCATATGTATCCTATAGAAACATTAACAACAACAGGCATTGAGATGAAATGTTTCCAAAGTGCGAAAAATCCCCTCTTACACAGTTGTCATTTCAGTAAGTGTCCAGTTGGATTATTTCCTCTCACTTCCAGTACAGGTGACAACTCAAGATTTTGGATTTTCCTTATTCAGCTGACAGTGGTCTCCAGGACAAATAAAAAGTATGTAAACCTCCTTAACAGGAACAAATAAAGCAATAAAAGCCTCAAATTGTAAGTATGTGATGCAGGATTCACAGAGAGAGTCTAAATTCACAGGGTGCGGTGGAGTTTGTGAGTAGGAGTGTACAGACACTGAATAAAATTTGGGTTCAGGTTAAATATGAGTTCAAATTGAACTCAGGCTTTTTACAGTTTAGTGAACAGTCAAATAAACTGGCCAATATGCCCACCAAAATCTGTCATTTTGCAGTGGTTTCAATACCACCACAAAATTACAGATCCCCATCCAGCTTCTGTTTGGAAACAAATCAGCTGGGGATCATGGGTGATGTAATTGACCAAATATGGTCATAACTAACAAGGGGTTTTATGTATCCTGTACTCATTCCCTTAGCATAGTGAATATCTGGGGGACCATTATTTCAAGAAGAGCTTTCGGATTCCAATTAAAAGTCTTTCCCTACCTACCCCCACATCCCTTTAGGGGGACAAAGATCAACATGGGGACAATATGCATTGCAAAGGAGGGGAAGCTTTGCCCCCCTCTTGTAAAGTTTGGGTGGTTTGGGGGGATTGTATGCTCACTGACCCCCCTTTTTTGACAACCCAGGCTGCATGTTTAGATAAGGTATGAATTATAAGAGGGAAACCATAGATTTTATAAAAGGGGAGTACACATAAAAAAATTGGGGAAAAACAAAGTTGGGTTCCCCTTAACATTCAAACCAGACACTTATCTAGAAATGCCCCTCCTGAGCTATGCCAGGCCACATGTCTTCAACATTGGGATATATAAACTACAGGGGTAAACAAACTGGCTGGGACTTTCCACCCATGTGGGTGCTTTTAATAACTTTTTACACTATTTTGGGGGTGGTAATCCCAAATGCTATTTGGGTCCAGGAGCAGTTAATTTTTCTTCCAGCAAGTTGGCGGCTGTGATCCTTCGTGATAGACAGGGATCTGTAATGCTGGACGATGTGGTTGACATGTGGATTACATTGATTGACACTTTTTTTTGGGGGGGGGGGTTTGAATAAAGGACTTTGTTGCGTTTTTTTTTTTTCAAATAAAGGACTTTGCATACGGTGTTGTGTGTTTATTTTCAATCATACTTTTATTTGGTGAATGAGTATGGGTAAAAAAATACCCCTTACTCATTCATGAGGGTTGAGTGGCTTCTCAGTGCCCCTTAATGAAAGGGCAAAAGCAAAGCACCTTCCCCATGTTGAGGACATGTGGCCTGGTATGGTGCAGGGGGGTGCATGCTTATCCCCCCTTATCTGATCTGCTAGGCTGCTGCTCAGATCAAGGGTCTGGTATTGGATTTTAGTAGGGACCACATGCTTTTTTGTTTTTTTGGTGTAGGATCCCCCCTAAAATTCTGGTATGAATTTGAGGGGACCCACATTTTTTTATTGTTTTTTTGCACTGTCAAAAGTTAAAAAGAAAATGTCACTTTTTTTCTAATGTCACTTTGCTGCAATGAAAATTTGTTTGATAATATAATTTAACTTATCTGAAATTATCAAAAATTTCAGATTTGGACAAATCATAATCACAGAACAACAGTTTCAAGCACAGTTTAACAATGATCGAAGTAAGCAGGCCTCAGTTTCAACTGTTAACATTAATAATTTCTGGATTATAAAAGCTTCAATTAGCAATGTGAATCTTCAGTGTTAGGTTAGCTTAGGGGTCTATTCACTATGCTGCCGAGGGCAGCCGAGTGAATGACCGATCAGAAGTGAAGTGAGCCGAACACTGTTCGGCTATTCACTTCAGGCTGGTACGGCTGATTTCAGCCGTACATCGGCTGAAATCCGCCGTACATCGGCCTGCTTCGTGTGGCTTCGGGTCGGCCGAACATGCTCAGCACGATTGTGCGGAGCTAGCAGTGACAGCTAGCTCCGCCCAATAGTTTCCTATTGTCCGGCGGCTCGGCTGCTGTAAAAAAAAAAAGTAAAAAAAAAGAAAAAAATCCCCCGGGCGCTCTGGGAGCCTCCCGCTCCCGGCCGCTGAGCCGCTCGGCCATGATCGGGAGCTGTACGGGCTATTGTGAATAGCCCGTACAGCACCCCCTCGGTTCTACTGAACCGAAGGGGTCCTGGGGCCGAAGCTAGCCGAAGGATCGGCCGAAGCTACGGCCAGATCCCTCGGCAGCTTCGTGAATAGACCCCTTAGTGAACAAGGGGAAGCTAGGTTAAAAACACGGTTCTGTTCCTTGAATACTGATTGGATGATTTAAATGAACACAACTTCACCATATTCACTTTGCAAAGTGAACACTCACTATTCCTTGAGTAAATCAACTCTTATAAATAAATGAAGTACTATGTAAAGGTTGCATCATCCCAGCTCTTTTATACATGAGGACAGTACCCCAAAATGCTGATTGTGTTTGTGGCACTTTCTGTTAAGAGATTGGAGCTGCACTTGATCACATAACTTATATATCAAAGTAGGGGCAGACAAGCCATTTGCAAGCACACTCCTAGTTTGCAATATTCAAGTAATGTTGGACAGCGAAACCACCTTCACTCTCTGTCTGATCGGCACTAAGACATGCAGAATGCTTCTCTTATTTCCTCTTACATTCATTTACACTAGAAATTAAATTGGTGCTCCCTGTCTGACCTCACTAACTGATTATTTGGGATTCGGACAAAATTAGTTAGCGGTAGTCTGTACAAATTTTCATTTTCTTCTTTCGTTCATTTTGTTTGTTTCGTTGCACACATGAAAATGCGTACAGACTACCGCTAACGAATTTCATCCGAAATGTTATTTTCGTAAATTCTGATTAGTTTTCACGACATCTATCTATCTATCTATCTATCTATCTATCTATCTATCTATCTATCTATCTATCTATCTATCTATCCACAGTGAATATGTGTGTTTTACTTGGGTAATAGTTGAATGAGGGGGCCAACAGCTCTTCCACAGGGGTCCTTGGATGAATTTGTTCCCCACTGTATGAAGGTAATCAAACAAAATTATTTTTACCCAATCTAGTTAATTAATAGCCACATATGGAGCATATCGTTTGTCTACATGCTACATCCTGCAGACACCCCAAGGTGTCCTCCAGGGCTTCACCTCAAAGATAACTTAAATACATTTGCTCACTTTTAGTAACTATCATTGTTATTGTATTCTTCATGCTTATGATCGTATTCACATTTAGGAGTCCCTCTTCCTATATGGAGAGGATTTCTTTAAAATGCTTTTCTTGTATCTTCTATCAGCACAACATCATCAACTAGTGGGACATAATTCACATGCCATTTACCAATTTAGGTGGCTTTCCTGTGGCCTCACAGCACCAGATGATTTTACCTATCAGCAATATAAATTGCAGTTGTAATAGATTCTCGCCCTGTCTAACTTTTATGAAGATGCAGCGTTTGATGGCTTCACATACTTTCTACCCACACAAAGGAGATGCACCTGATGTTTTGACATTTGCTGCCTCCCTTCCTAATGGAAGGCTACATTGACATAAACATTATATTTTAGCAATTGAGCCAGAAAGTCAGCATAAGAGCCAGGCAACTAGCATTTTCAGAGTTGAGTCATAACAGCCCTCAAATGTTTCTCATTACATCTTTACAGTAGAAATTGAGATTATGACAGACATTTCCCAGTCTCTAAGGATTTTCAAACATGTTAACCTTACCTTTTACTTCTGAGAAAATATTTTTTTTTTAAACAATTAACATTTATTCTATCTAATATATAGGTAGTAATGAGGAAATGTTTTAAAGCTGCTCCAGGTCTGCACGTTTAGACATAAGAGTGATCTAAGTTAGACCTTAGTCAGTCCAGTCCAGTTTAGTCACCTCCAGTTTAGGAGTATGAAAAATGTATTTCCACTATCTCCCTTATATTACCTATGGGCAACAAAGACAGCTCTCCTTTCAGAAAATAGCATTCATAAGGATATTAAAAATTGAAAAAGCAAAGAAAGACAAACGATGAAAAAAGTGTGAACAAAACACAATTTGTAATAAATTGCTCCTTATTGTCCTTAAATGTCGTGGTTGCATAGGTTTTTTTTCTTCATTTTGTTGGTGTATGATGTATAATCAGGTCCATTAGTAAATATGCCACTATAAGTATTTGTTTTTGTAAATTCTCTCCATCGTGTTTACAGAGCAAAGAGTGAAATACAATGAAAATGTGTGTAATCATCTTTACTAATGAAGTACTGTTCATATTGTTTATGTACAAGCGGATCCCTATCACTGTCATATCAATTACATTAACCAAATTTTCTTAAATATCAATAGCATTAAAGATGTATGAATGGTGAGTTGCATCATTTGTGGTGCACAGAATACTAAGTCAGATGTGAAATAACACACCAAGACTTATGTTACATTTTATGTACAACGCTTGCTCTCTAGGAATCAGAATATATTCTATGACAAGTGTTACTTGTAGCTCACCCTTGTTACAACCTTATATGTGTTAACAAATTCATTTATCTCTTCAGGAACATCATTTCCAAAGCACTAGAAAAAAAAGAATATTTCCTGGGTCCTAAATGGCAGATGTAAAAATTCAAGGGAGTATGAAACAAATGCAGTATTTATACGTTTGCTCCTTACATTTTTCATGCCTATTTTTTTGAGTTAAAGTAAAACTAAAAGGTAAAAACTAAAGAGAAACCAGAAAGCAGATATAAGGGTGACAATAACAAATGATGTGACAGATGATACTAAACAGAGAAAAGGTAGTAAAGGAAAGCCAGGGAAGGTTTATCTTCTAAACAGATTCTTACAGCTACTAGACGCATAATAAAAAAATCTCCTATTTAGTGAAGTGATTAAAATATAGTACAACAAATATGTAGTAATTCAAAAGTTACCTGAAAACAAAGTTTAAATACATACGTATGTACTTTGTATTCTGCCAAAAGATTTGTAATCCTGTCCAGCCATTTTTTTAATTTTACACATCTGCTACAGTTCACAGTCAGGGATGTGATCGACATATTCGCTGGTTTAGAAATTTAGCTTGCTATGTCCCTTCTCCATCTCCATTTTGCTCACTGGACAATGAATCAGCATTACCAGCCATGTCCAGCAACTATGGAGGACATGCAGGAAGTAGTAACTCTGAATCAAAAAGTAGTAAAGCTTAACCCTAAAGTAGTAGCATAATCGCCCTGGTTTAGCTGTTTTGGAAAAAATATGCAAATCACATGAAATTGTCTGTAGAATTAAAACTAAGGTAGAAAAATAAACGGATGTGCCTTTGAACTGTATATGTAATTGTTTGCCTGTTGATCCACTTCAAGGAAATCATTATCAAAATAACACATTTAAAATGTATGTAAAGCAAATATCTTTTTAGATAGGGTAGGGTAGGGTTAAAATGCTTGTGAGGATCTTTTTAGTGTCTGTGTCCTGATTTCCCATCATTTTCTGTGCTGGAGATGCAACAGAAAATAAAATAAAATCTCCCTCAAAGTATTCAAATTTAAAAGGTTTGTCATGGAAACAGATGTCCCAATTTGAAGATTGTTTCTCACTTCTTGCTCTAGTGACAACACTAAAGATTTCAGATTGCCATCCCTCACTGTCTCAGTGACAACAAGTAGAGAGAGAGTAAATCTTCTCGAGGGGGGGGGGGAGCATAGGCTGCAATTAAAAGATGCAAGTGAGTCTAGCCCTTCCACACTCTATCCAAAACTAAAACAACTGCCTTTACATACACATTCATTATAATAATTCACGAAGTACTGTATTTTCCCTTTAAACACATCAAAACATCACCTGGAGCTAGCTACACTGGTAGTTATATGAACAGCAGTACAAACATTATGTTCAGTCTCAGTGAGGGTCAAAAGTGCTTGATTCCCTCATTCTCAGTAGGTCTGCATTATGAGTAAAGATCAAGGCTTCTGTTTCAGCCACCGGTTAATTACATTTCTCTGATGGCCTTTTAAACAAAGTACTTAAGAATGCTCTGACTATTTAAGGTTTATTACTGTATCAGTATGTGATCTGTTGATAGGCAATTTAATGATCACTATGCAAACTGCTTGCTTATAAAAACCATACTTTTTTAAATTTCTCCCAAAACTTGTACAAAATCAGTGGAAGAAACTCATGCCAAAAATATAGCTAGAATGGAAGATTTAAAAGAAATCCATATGTGTAATTAAATTACAAATGGTTTTGGTTTTAGAATGCACTAAATATTATATGTTCAACATCAGTATTCCTAGTGAAATAAAATACAATATAGAGATTGCCAAACAAATGACCACCACAATGTGCAGTGAATGATCTAAGTAATTTACATTTTGCACAAGGGAATCAAAATCATTCAGCTGAGGTTATTAGTATGCAGGTAGCATAAACCATTAGAATATATAACAGAATCAGAAAACTGTTCGTTGACATTTTAAAAACAGAATGTTTACCTAAGTAATTTGTCTTTCTGCAGAGTAAGTGGAGAATTATATGTTAATGTTATCCCCCTGTGAGTTTGTGTACTGATAGATAGTGGCTAAGAAAAAATATTTCACTTGGGATTTATATGATATGATCTTAATTCACAATGGAAACAGAAGGATTACACTGCTTAAAGATGTGTTAATCAGATTCTGGGGGACAATACCATTATATTTAGAAGGAACTGTAGATCTGTATTAACTACATTTTAAACTATACATAAACATACAACCAAATACTCAGTTGCTGTTCTCTTTGCCTACTATGATGAGCAGGGCTGTATTTACTCTCTCTGATGCCCCAAGGCCAGGTTCCTCAATGCTCCCCCCTCCCAGGCAAACTCCCCCAATGGAGAATGGCAACCAAATGGCGGGGCGGCAGGGTTAGCTTTAATTATTTTTAATTTTTTTAACTATGACTTTTTTAAATTTCTATTTATTTTTTTACTTTTATATACTGTTATTTATCTTATCTTTTACTTTTTTATTTTTGTTATAATTTTTGTATCTTATTTTTTACTTTTTTATTTTTTATGTTTTATCTTATTATTTTTTACTTATTTATTTTTTGTAATTTCTTTATTTTTTTTTACTTTTGAATCACCTTTTTGTTTTTTTTATTTTAATTATTATTTCTTCATATTTGTTACTTTTTTTTAATTTAATTATTTTTTATCAATTTTTTTTAAATGTTTCACTTAACTTTATTGCTATCACACAGGAGCTAACAATGTGTGATATCATTTGGAGATGACAGGGTCTCTTTATTGCTGTGCTAGAACTCCTTTGACAGCTAGGAGGGAAAGGCTGCGAGTGCAGCTCTCCCCTCTCACTGTTTACATGGAGCAGAGCGGAGAACAGACGTTCTCTGCTCTGCTCCCCACTCTCAATCTTGAAGAGAGGATCTCCAGCCGATGGGAAGAGAGGTAAGTGCAGGGGGCGAGGGGGTTAGGTCGGACCCGCAGTCTCATTACAAGTGATCTTGGTGACATCGCCAAAATCAATGTAAACAAACAAGCCGCTTCCCCGCTCTACATTTAGCCCTGCTTGCCCAAAGCAGGGCTAAATGTAGAAAACAATTACCCGCCCGATGTTTTTAACTGTATTTGCCAGGTGTTGGGGATTCCACACCCCTGCCACCCCTCTACTCACTGCCTCCCTGAGGCCGGGCCTCATTAGCCTTGTGGCAAATCCGGCCCTGATAATGAGCCTAAATTAATCAATAAGATAACTATTTTTTTTATTTCAGAGTTACTAATCACATAGCAACTTAAGTAGCTCCTCATCCAACAATCCCAGCTCTAATAAAGGCATTTTAAAGGCAAGTTAATCTAAAAAAAATGTTTTACATTAATAGGAAGAAAAATGCTTCACAATCTCACAATTGTAATCAGCTAAAGCTTTGTGTTTACATATTATGGGAGTCATCTAAAACCATTTATTGTAGAAAGTAATTTAAAAGGTTAAAGACATATTGTAAATAACTATTTTCACATCTGGAGACTAAAAAGAAAATGTTATCTCAGGACTCACCTGGATGGCAAATCTTGGAGACATCTAAAGGTTGGAATTATCTAATCAGGCTTGGCTGTATCTAAAGTTTGCTCTTGGCACATACCAACATTTTTTACTACAAACTTTTTCATCATGTTGTGTAGCAGGAGTTGGGTACTGGAGGTTTCAGTGCTGAAGCTGGATGAGGCCCACAGGCTACTATTATTGCCCTACTAGAAAGAAAAAAGCCAGAAATATTTCCAATAAAACAAATATTACAAATGTAAATAGTATCTTTCCCTGCATAGAATTCTTTCTCACCTGTTCTTCTGCGTTTCTCTCAAAATCTCTTTTGATCAGACCATATTGTGCTTTAGCAGAATGTTGTTGTGAAAAGCAAGTAACAAATTGATAACATTTTTTTTGCATGGCAAGTCAAACCTCCACCTTTGAAGCCTGAAACATTTGATACACCAGTTGAAATGTTAATATGTTATTGTTATAGAGGTTCATATACATTTCCATTAATACCTTGATTTTTCACACCTTTTGTTTATTTAAGACATAAAATTAGTGCTTTAGTCAAACTATCTTTTATTATTATTTTGCTTTAATATTGATTAAATAACATATTAAGAACCATTTGTGCAGTAATATAGAAACATCCTAATAGCTCACAACTGTTTGCTCACAACTGTGTGTAAATAACAATAAATATTATATTTGCAAAACAAACTCTTTGGGCTGTTAAGATTGAAAGGGAGCTGCATTTTAAACAGTGCAGTTCTATAAAAGTATTGTAAATAATTACCAGACAATTGCTCCCAAAAGCAATGAGTGCTAAGTCTCAAACGTTATAAGCATGCATCCCTGAATCTCAACTGGCTTAGCTTGGATAGTTTGCCTTTTGTTTAACGTGTTATGTTTAGTATTCATTGGCTGACACAAGAAATTAAACAAACTTAGGAGACAGCAGAGACCAGCAGCAATAAAATCATGTGATATTAACTAATGTATTTTTACTCATGCTAAACACTATTTCCTAAAGTATTAAATGAGGCAGTGATGGAAAATAAGAACATGCTTAATATAATATGTGTTATTCCTTTAAGTCAGGGGTTCCTAATCCTTTCTATGCCCCACACCCATAGGAAATGTTTGAATAAATGTTTGCACCGCCTACAAAAATAATATCACATTTTAGGACAAAGATGTCTAATTTCTTAGTTTTAAACCACAAATTGAACCACATACAGTACTGTGGGGGAACAAATTGAACTTAAAAAATTAATATTTAATGCAAATATAAATTGAGTATCTTCTGGACAAGTGAATGACACTGCGTAGTTGGTCAATTTCACTACCGATAAACAACCCGATAAACTACCTTCGGCAGGCCGTTCTCCCAGCTTTGGCTGTCACTACGGCTTAGTCGAGCTGAAGCATATGCCTACGGCTCGGCTGAGCCACTCGGCCGCCTTCAGCTGCTGTACAGGCCATTGTGAATAGCCCGTCCAGCAGCCCTTCCAGCAGCTATTCTAAGGCTTGACATGTTTGGTGTCTTTTTACCTGACGTGACCCCGCCTTTTATATTTTACCAAAAAATTGGGTAATAAATGTTTTATAATTTAATATAGGGGAAACAGGTTTTTTTTTTAATTTTCGGTCATTTTTCCTTAATATAGTAAAAAATAAAAACCCCTGTGGTGATTAAAGACCACCAAAAGAAAGCTCTCTATGTCCCTAAAAAATGGTATAAAATTTATTTCAGTACAGCGTTGCATGGCAGAATAAATGTCAAAGTACCGCAGCGCTGAATACTGAAAAATGGCCTGGACTGGAAGGGGATTTAACACTGCGGACTTCAAGTGGTTAAAAGAAAAAATGGAAATACAAGCAAAGAAAATGTCAAGAGAAGCCAATCATATTCATTCTTGAGAAGGGTAAGTAGCTAAAATCTTTTATTTCACTTCTTAGAATGTATGGTAATGCAGAAACTGTTGCATTCAAATGGAGCATGTTCTCACAAATGCTGCATGTTTGGCTGCATATCTTTCTGATTTCCTTTCAAGTTGATTAAATGTGATCTTTTTAAAATGCAAAACATGTTAGTGCTATGCATTGCCACAAACATTATAGAGTGAACGAACCTCAACATTTGTGGTGCAGGTTTGAGAATTAGGAATATCATTATATACTGCTTGTTTACAATTTCAATTAAAGCCCATCTCATCCTTCCACCCTATACCCCCCTATTTTTTTAAATACCTTCTAAAGCTTGATTTTACTTACCTATATATGCTGTTCAGGTGTACCCATGCTGATTGGTTGCCTCTTTGTGATGTCATCTCACACTGCAGTTTTCCGGAGACTGAGAGGACCCTACCTCTTGACAGCCAATAGGCAGTGTCCACATTACCCAGGCAGTATTGTGGACACCTAACAAAGGACCTTGCCTCCCTGGAGTCAAGAACTCAGCCTTTCACATGGCCATCGATTAAGATTAGTAAAAGCCTTTTTTGTTTAGGATTTGTTTTTTAAGTAAAAGAGCAATTTGTTAGTAAAAGGTGTGTGTAGGTGTCAATCTTGGGTGTTCGACTTTAAGCTGCCAACAAACCTTCCTCAATGTTGATATTATTTATTTGCTTACCATATTTCTGTTTAAGCTGCAGTCACCCCAAGGTTTCGCATGACTTTGCTATTGTACAATCCCAATTTACACAGCTAGGCATACAGTAGCATCTAGTATACGTCAAACTTTGGAAGTCAGAGCGATAGTCTAAGGCATTCCCTCAAGCTATGGTAACTCTTTGAAATGCAGATATTACTGACAGCCACTGGCAGAACTGCCACCATAGCCACCAATGCAGCTGCTACCAGGGATGCGAAGTGGTGGGTACCTTTGTATTTAAATCATTGTCCTATCATCAGTACTACCACAAAGATGCAGTGACAGTTCAGATGATCACTGTGGATATTTACAAGGGAAGGCATCCAGTGTTCACTTCCTCTGCTGGGCTCTGACTGATAACATAATCTAATGCAGAGGAGGCTTCAGGACAAGCTAGAACACAGTACACATGCACTGCAATGCATCATTAGGGGGCCAGCTATCTCATCCTGGTTCCTAAAAGTGCTCCCCTGGTGATGCACGGTGCTGCACGCATACCTTTCGGTGGCTGTCTTCAAGAAATCAGAAGAAATAGCCAGCTCTTAATAATGTCAGCAAAGAATAAGGTGGTGCAAGGCCCAACATGTGGCGATGGATAGCAATAGCACAATGCTGGATTCAATGAATGTGTGAGTATGTAAATTTGGTATACCAAAGCAAAAATTGTAAAATGGGTTAAAAAAATATGGGGTGAAGGTTCTTTTTAATAATATGAGGCAGAAGAAGACAGGGGAAATATTAATAGGGTTAGACTGACTACACATCAGGAGGTTAGCCAGCTGCAGCATTGTAGTCTACCTAAAAAAGACCAGTTAAACAAGCATCATAATTGTCAAGCAGACATAATAGTGCAAGCAACTTCCATGTGGGTCCTTGTGTTACATGTGATCATATTTTAGAAAGAATGCATAGGTGGAAACAATACGTTTAATTTAGCGACCTGGTTAGAGGCTTAAAAGAGAGGCTTTAATGACCCCACCATGACCAATATATTAGTACTTGGTGCTGGAATAACAGCACTAATAGGGTTTGACATAGCCCATAGAGGTCTATAGGTTATAGATCTTCTTCAGTTCCTCAACACAACATACATTAACGAATGTCATAATGTCAAATAATGCAGTCCTAACGCAGTACATTAGTGTCAGTGGGTCCTGATGGGAATCATTTTCAGCTGCTTAGGGCGACTTACCCTTCTCTGTCCACCTCTTCAATGGATTAGATGTAGTGACATCCATTCGGAATGGGTGGACATACGTGCTGATGTCTCTGCTATAATGGCAACGAAGGATTGTGTCTTGGGGAATTGGCTTTTGAATGGAGATTTAATCTTATTGCAAAGCGATTGTATCCAGATATCCTTGTGAGTGCTTTTAATCCTTTTTAATAAAGTTGTGTTTTAAACTGGATTACACTATGGTTGTTTTTTTATATATTTTTATGCAAAAGAGATGAGCTGTTTACATGAGGAGCATGGGAACAGGAGTTGGAACCTTTGAATGGATGAACAAACCAGCAAAGATTAACTGCATCTAAGCACTGTTAGACCCTTTATCTGTAATGGTCCACCTGGTCTGGTTATGACTCCATTGAATTACCTATAGGAGGACGCAGATGGGAGAATTCAACATAAAATACTTTATATAGATCTTCTTTGGACTTGTTTGTATTTTATAGAAACTTTTAAAAACGTTTTCCAATTGTTTGCATGTATTCTAAATAAGAAAATATTGTTGATAGCGCTGAGCATTTTGTACAAAAAATACATTCAGAATATATGGCACTCCATAGAACCAGTGTGCTTTACCACAGTGCAAAGGTGGCAATGGGCCCTAAGGGATTCAGAAAAACTTTGCTAGTACACTCTGTTGTATGTTCGCTATTACACACCAGCTTATGCCATATGTTCTGCTGTATGTTCACTATTCCACACTGGCTCATTCAGTATGCCATGCTATACATTCCCTATTCTGCACAGGCTCATTTTGCAAGCCATGCTGTACATTCCCATTTCTGCACCACCGCATCCCATTTGACATGTTGTGCATTACCTATTCTGCAATGCCTCATTCTGTAGAACATGTTGTTATATTTCATATTTCAAAATGCCTCATTTTGTATGCCATGGTATATGTTCCCTTTTCAACACCGCTTGATTCTTAGGGGGTGATTTACTAACCTAAACACACGCACGCACCAGGTGTGTGTGATTTTCACACAGCAAAACATATTTATCAACCAAAAAGTCTCTAAAAGCATATTTCCACTAATGCCATATATGGAAAAATGATGCACATGATGCATATATAATGCTGCTTCACAGTTTAGACAAAAATGGTTAGCTCATGCATTTACATCCCTGCATTCATCAATGCAAGCAACATAACATAGAGCTAATTTACACAACATCACCATGAAATTCATGCTTGGCTTTGCACAACACACCTGCTGGGTGTGTACACATTACAAAGGTGTTTAGATTCCACCCATAGATCATGCTGGGAGGGAACACACTACAGAGGTGTATACATGTTCGTGGTGTGTTTATAAGGTTAGTAAATCAACCCCTAAGTGTTATTATGTTAAGATAGTGAGAAAGTCACTTTAAGAGATAAGTGTACTTCTGAACAATGTATAATTTATCTCTAGCCCTCTGGCTGAATAAGACCAACACTCTGTCACAGACTTACCCGGCGTGTCCCTGCGCTCCAGCGACGTGTCGTCTCGTCCGTGACGTCACGCCGGCTCCGCCCACTGGGTGTGGCAACACGGGTAAAAGGTCAGATGGTTCGTCACTCGGCGTTCTCTCGTTGTGGAGTGTCGAGTGACGAACAGAGAACCTGCAGGACTTTCCTCTTCATATCCACATACACCAATTGTTCCGCAGCTGAGATCCAGTTACACATCCAGTCACCTGACTAAGCCCTGACATAACGAGAGAACCCAAAAAAGGAAATGGATCCAGCGGAACTTGCTGCCCACATTACAAACCTCATCCAACACATGGAGGCCCTCACCACTAGAGTTACTGACTTACAGGAGGAGAATCAGAGACTTCGTAATTATGTTGTGGGTCATGTAAACAACCACCCAGATCCCAGAGAGGGCCCTGAACCCAAAGTCTCCCCACCTGAAATCTTTACCGGGAATAGGAGACATTTCCGTGAGTTCATAAGTGCGTGCCAACTTATGTTCGACCTCAAACCACGCACCTACCCTAATGACGCAGTTAAAGTCCGGTCACTTATCTCCTTCCTGCGAGGTGAACCTAGGGCCTGGGCTAACACCTATCTTGAATCCGAGGATCCTATCCTCAATTCACTACCGGAATTCTTACACGCTATGGCTCTCTTGTATGAGGACACAAGCAAGCAGCTCACAGCGGAGGCCACCTTACGCAGTTTGAAACAAGACACCAGACCCGTAGAAAACTATATAGTGCAATTTAAACGCTGGGCTCGTGACTCTGAATGGAATGATATATCCTTGAGAAACTAGTTCCGGTTGGGCCTTTGCGAAAACCTCAAAGATGAGCTCGCACGAGCTGAACTACCACCCACCTTGGAGGCACTCATGCTGAGGTCCATTGACGTGAAGCGTCACTTAAGAGAGAGACGGGCAGAAAGAACGTCTGGCGTGCCTCCCTTGCCCCGCCGCTTCCTTCTGGTGCCACCTGTCCAACCAGTAGAGGCTAGGGAGATCCGTTCTGTCAAAGGTCCCCTCACCCTGGGTGAAAAGCTTCGCAGGCGTCAGAATCGCTTATGTCTCTACTGCGCAGCCCCTGATCACATCTTGGATACCTGCCCATTTATCCACAAAAAGACCGAAGGTAAGAGAAATCACCTCTGCAAAACCTTTTCATCCGGCCCTGGCCCAAGTAATTATATTTGTATCTCCTTAACCCTGCAGTGGGAGCAAAATCGAATCTGCACTGAAGCAATGGTTGACACAGGGTCATGTGGAAATTCCATTGATGTCCAGTTGATTGATCAAAATAAAATCCCTACCCTTGCAAAAAATGCCCCTCTTGTCGTCACTTTCATTGATGGTACTTCTCTACCCACAGGTCCCATCTCTAGGGTCACCCAACCCCTTTGGGTTACGACACCTCAAAACCATACAGAGTATCTTTCTTTCAATGTAATTCCATCTCCTAACTTCCCCATCATACTGGGGTTACCATGGTTGAAAATACATCAACCCTCCTTTCTATGGGCACAAAACTCAATACTGCTTGAATCCCCCTATTGCAGGGAGACCTGTTTCCCCCACTCGTCGCTACTACAGTTGGGGTCCACGACTATTCCCCCGCAATATGGGGAATTTAGCGACGTATTCAGTAAGAAGGCAGCTGAATCTCTGCCCCCTCATAGGGCCTATGACTGCCCCATCAACCTACTCCCAGGCAGCACTATACCCGTTGGATGGGTCTACCCCCTCTCGGAACCGGAGTTGAAGCATCTAAAAGGATATCTTGACGAAAACCTAAAAAAAGGGTTTATCAGTCCTTCCTCCTCCCCTGCAGGTGCTGGAATGTTTTTTGTCAAAAATAAAGGTCGGAGTCTACGACCAATTATCGATTACAGGGAGTTGAATAAAATCACCATAAAAAAATGCTATCCATTACCACTCATTCCGGAACTTATCGAAAGTTTGAGGACCTCTAAGATCTACACCAAGCTCGACCCAAAAGGGGCATACAACTTGATCACAATTTGGGCCGGAGACGAATGGAAAACTGCATTCCGCACCAGATACGGCCTCTTTGAATACAACGTGATGCCATTCGGGTTGTGCAATGCCCCTGCCACTTTTCAGGCTTTCATCAATGACGTGTTTAGGGATCTCCTGGATGTGTGCGTTGTGGTCTATTTGGATGATATTCTGATATATTCAGACAACCTCATCGACCACCGCAAGCATGTCAGGTGGGTTTTATCACGTCTCAGGGCTCACAACCTATATGCAAAATTGGAGAAATGCTTATTTGAAACATCCACAATACCGTTCCTTGGCTACATCATCTAACCCAAAGGCATTGAGATGGACAAATCGAAGGTTGATTGTGTTCTCAATTGGGCCGTTCCAAGTTCCAGGAGTGCTTTACAGAGGTTCCTAGGCCTCGCCAATTTTTATCGCAAATTTATAAAAAATTTCTCATCCGTGGTCAAACCACTCTCACAGCTTACCAGCATCAACACCAAGTATACATGGACCTCAGAGGCTCAAGTGGCCTTTGACCATCTCAAACAGCTTTTTACTTCTGCACCTATTTTGCGTCTTCCTGCTCCTGACCTCCCCTATATCCTCGAGGTAGATGCTTCTGACGTTGCAATTGGGGCCATATTGTCCCAGAGAGAGGGTCTCACAGAACCCCTTCATCCCGTAGCCTTCTTTTCACGCTCCTTGAGCCCCGCGGAGAGGAATTACGCCATCGGAGAGGAGGAACTTCTCACCATTAAGGCCGCTCTGGAACATTGGAGGCATCTTCTGGAAGGTACCAAAACCCCTTTCACTATTTACACTGACCACAGAAACCTCCAATACCTGCCGACTAATTGAACTCTTTCTTCCCGACAAATGAGATGGGGGTTCTTCATCAACGGGTTCGACTTCATCATAACGTACAGGCCCGGGGCAAGGAATGGCAAGGCAGATTCCCTCTCCAGATGTGATGACTTTCCGGCTTCTCCGGTGGAATGGGGAACTGTGATCCCCCCAAGAAAATCATCGCAGCCACTCTTAGCCTTAAGGCGCAAATCAAGGATGCCTTACTGACTTCAGAGGACTCCACTCCTTCGGACCTTCACAAGGATCAGGAGGGGTTGCTCTATAAAGAGAACAAGTTATACGTTCCCCCATCTATGCAAGTACCGATTCTTAAACTGTTACATGATTCTCCTCTTGCAGGCCACCCTGGCATGAATAAAACCATAGACCTAGTCAAAAGGTACTTCTGGTGGCCTCGCATGGCCTGCGATATCAGACAATTCGTATCCACCTGTACCACCTGCAAATCCACCAAGAGTCGACCCTATGGTCTCTTAACAAACCTTCCCATTCCGGCTAATCCCTGGGAGAGGCTCTCCTTAGACTTTATCGTCAATTTACCTCCATCTAAAGACCATAACACCATTATGGTGGTTGTGGATGGTTTCACCAAAATGAGCCACTTCATACCGTTGCATCACCTACCCAACGCCAGAGAGACAGCCGAGGCATTCGTAAACAACATCGTAAAACTCCATGGGGTACCCTCCGCACTCACCTCAGATCGAGGGGCCCAGTTTGTTTCTAAGTTCTGGAAGGCTATCTGTAGCCGCCTAGGCATCGACCAGTCCCTGTCCAGTGCCCACCACCCACAAACAAATGGACAGACTGAGAGGGTTAATCAAGAGCTGTAAACGCTGCAGATACCCCGCACTCACCCTGACCCAGCAGACAATCCTGAGCCTTCTTCCGCTGTGAGCTTATCACTAACTAAACAACAAATCGCAAGTATCGTGGGTCTCTGATCCAAGTGCCCCTGAAACTGCGGTTTGTTCTTGTGGTTGCCTAGCGTGTAGCTATCTGTGCTGCTTACCTCACAATTGAACCTCAGTACCATAGTTGAAGTGCATGATATCTGACTGTGGATCCAAGTGCCGCTGTATCCTCCCTTTGCTCCTGTGCTTGCTGTCTGTGCTGCTAATTACCTTGCAAATAACTCATAGTGCAACAGTTGATGTGCCTTAGTTATATGTCTGTGTTGCTTGAACCTGCATGCTCCATCACCGGGTACTATAGGTGTCAGTATTAGAGTGGACTGTATATGGAATCCTTGCTACTGTTACTCATTGCTGGTTAAACTACTGCTTATCCAACTTGCTGACATTCCCATTAGTACCACATTAGATATCCTGTTTTCTGTGACAGACAGAGTGGGGTGCTGTTAACCACAACTCACGTTGGTCATTCCCCTCAGTCCGCTAAGGAAGTATATGATGAGTGCGGTCTCCCTACCGCACTTGGTGTAATAGGGAGCCGCTCACTGACCTTCCTCTTCATATCCACATACACCAATTGTTCCACAGCTGAGATCCAGTTACACATCCAGTCACCTGACTAAGCCCTGACACACTCCCCCTCCACAGATCTGTACTGTACAGATCACCTGCCATGGTAATTATGGTGTTGTACAATGGTGACTTTTTTCTGTTAGGGGCCCATTAACATTTTTGCTATGGAGCCTTATGATTTCTACACCTCTACTGAAAGCAACACAGAAGGTCCTACAATATGGGGAGGGGAGACCAAGAAGTTCTTACCCTCACCAAGATCAAGATGTGCTAGGGATCTGAAATTTAGTTCACTGACTCTTCCTTCTTTACATATCCACCTCCTCATATTAGTTTGCACATTACTTTAAAGTTTGCCCCACTGCCAGATCTAGTTTATTCCATCAGTATATACATCAGAAATGCAAAATCTCTTACACTTTTTAATGGTCCCATTGGCCTTTCTCACACATTCAGAATTCACAGTTTTGTAGTTGTAGGATGACACAGAGGTATATAATGTTTCTCCTGTTTCTTCAGGGGCAAATCAAGGGCATGTCTGCTGCAAGATCTAGTTGTTCACTACTGTCTGCAAACTTTCCCATGCCATTAAAGCCCATACCACTTAATTGGACTTGTCTGGCTAATTTTAAGCAATTTTGTACAATTTGTATAAAAAAACTTTAGAGTAATTGAAATTTAATTTGCATGTACATTTAGGAAAAGGAAGCTTTGGTCACTTGACACACAGCCCATATTTATGTAGTTGCATTTTCAAAAAACATGAACACAATATATGCATATTACATAATTTGTGAAAGGCTAAGCACATAATACCCATCTTCTGCAGTTACAGCTAGTTTCAATCTCCATCTAAAGTGACTGACTTCTGATCAGGGAGTTCAGCTCATTATAAGCAGTATACAACATTTGGCTTTCATCCCAGACAGAGCTTAAACTGGATTTATCTATTTGCCAGTGAAGACTGAGAGATGTGGGAGCCATAGAATACCTGCAATGTTTAAGAAGCATGCAATATTTTATCAGTTATACATAGTTTCTAAAGTGTTTTGTCCTGTGAGCATTTGATCTCAGTGAGTATTATCATTTACAATGAATTACACCCACTTAAATAATGATCATATAAAAGATACATTGTTTCTCTACAACTGTTTTTTCTCTACTATTGACATTAAAAAGGTGCAGCACACACATAAACATGTATTTCTATTGTGCACAATCTAAGGTGTGAGTCAGGGCAAGGTGCCTGGCATCATGAACAATGAATTACACCCACTTAGATAATGATCATATAAAAGATACATTGTTTCTCTACAACTGAAGTGAAGGATGTCTCTGGGGTTGTACTTTAATGTTGTGGCACCTGATAAATCATACTATTTTTCATACTGTACCACAGAGTGAATTTTAACATGCAATATTCCAGATAATTATTTGTTTGCCTTGTTCACACCAAATGCAGAGCAGATCTGCATGAGTTTCTGCACACGCAGTGCAGTGGGTAGTGCTGCATTTTTGCCGCATTTCTGATGCATTCCGGGCTGTTTTTGGTTAAAAAAAAATATATTTTTTTTTAGTTTAAAATGGGCTTTCAATGCATTCCAGGGCGTTTGCATGTGTTTTTGATGCATTTGCTTGTGTTCCAGAGCCGGTCCAGAGCAGGTAAAATAGGGCCTGCTGCAGTTTTTTTACCTGCTCTGGACCTGCTCTGGAACGGAAGGCTGCGATGGGAACTGGAACTAAAAATACCATTGGAATACATTGGACGCAGTTTTGCTCCGGTCTGTAACTGCTCTGCTCTGCTCCGCTCCTGGAACGTGCTTGGTGTGAACAAGGCCTAAAACTCTATTATATTTTATCAGATGGCATCAGATGGCATTCTTTAGAACCTGTATAAGATAAAACCACCACCTCACCAGTTTGGATAAGATAAAACCACCACCTCACCAGTTTTTTCTCTACTATTGACATTAAAAAGGTGCAGCACACACATAAACATGTATTTCTATTGTGCACAATCTAAGGTGTGAGTCAGGGCAAGGTGCCTGGCATCATGAACATAATTTTCATCTAAAGTGATGTCTCTAGTGAAACATAACCTTGAAACCCTGTTGTAGAACTGAGAATTTCTAGGTCACTTTTTGAGACATTTCCATTACTAGATGTGAGGACAGAATTCATGCAATATGTACTCTGCTCTTTATCATCTTCTGTGGAATATCTGCTGAAACTTTCCCACTGTCTTATGATTTAAAAAAGTAAATGTAAATAATAATTTTCCTAAAGTCAGTGCATAGACATGCCCCCTCTCCACATCCTACAATGCAATGACAGCACCTCAGATCAAGCTCTGAGGTTCTGCAATTCCCTTGTGTAATGCATGGTAGGAGATGATACTCATTGGAAGAATAATAATAGGCAGTAAATAAGCTTTAGAAAAAGCCATCACTGACATCTACAAGCACTGTGGAGCAATTCATCCTTAAAGTTCACCTAAGAAGCATTGAAGTTGGTAATGTCAGTTTTCTCAACAGCTCCTCTCTCCCTGAAGTGATTCCGCAGTAGGGAGCTTGCGAGCTAGGGAGTTAAGCTTTAGGTTTGGGTCTAATAAATTCAACCCAAACTCAAGTAATTCGGACACATATGAATTTCTGAATCCCAATGCATCCGAATTTCCATTTCCGAATTTCAGATCCCGTTCGAATTTAGTTCAAAAATTAAATTGAATTGGACATGTGACTTTTCTGGACAATCAAATTTATTTTTTGGTTTACAGCATCCGAATGGGTCTGAACACAAATTTTCGTTACGGCAACATGGGAGCCATATACAGTATTTGCATATAATACAAAAAAAGCTAAGGCCCCTAGACCCGAATGGATTTGGGATCATAATTTCCAAATGGCATTCGGGAGCTCTGGGAGCTTTAGTAATATATGTATATAGCTCCTAGACCCAAATGGCATTCAGGATCCACTTTTCTGAATTGCATTCGGGAGCTCCCGGATGCCATTCAAATCTGGGAGCCATATACATATATTACTAAAACTAAGGCTCTCAGACCCAAATGGCATTGGGGAACTCCCGAATGCAATTTGGATCCCAAATGCCATTCGAGTCTAGAAGATTCAGCTTTAGTATTAATATCTGTATATGGTTTTCTGTGGTATTTGCAATGAATATTCATAAACTCATCCGAAACTAACAAAAATTATGATTTCGTCCGAATCTGAAACCCGAACCAAATTGAATTTCATATCCAAATCCCGTAATAACTGTGACGGACCCCCGTACTCAGGATGAGTATATCCGCCGCTGTCTTCTTCCTTGCTGAGGAGATCTTGCAACCTGAAGATCCTTAGCTCCCAGTTTCCCCAGTCACTAGCCAAGGCTTGAGTGTAGGGTAAACCAACTCTCGTTTATTGAGCAACTGCACAAACTTTTATACAGCAAGTGATGAAATCAGAATATAATCCCATCACATCCATCCTCCCCTCCCAGACAATCGGTCTGCTCAACACCACAGGTGTCCACCTGCTAACGAACTCCAGACAGCCATAGCTGGCCAGAATGTCATTGTTCTGAGCTCCTTCAGAGAACAATGGGAGATAACGAGGGATGGTGCTGATAGTCTTTCCAAAACCAGGTCACACAGCATAACGCACTCAAACATAACTCAACACCAATACACATTTAACTTATAAACTGATCACCATGTCGTCACAATAACAAAATAACCGAACCAAATTTTTCTGCAGCTTATAAGTCTACCAATATTGCACTTATGAGATGAAGTTTAGTATTTTAAGGTTGGGGCTTAATGTTCTTTATTTTTTAAAGGAGGTATGTTTATTTTAGTATAATTTTGATAGTATTTTTTAAATTTGGGGTCAGCATTGTGACCTAAAATCTGGAATGTAGGGTTATGGTTTTGAAGTGTTTTTGTGAACTCCGATTTAACATTTTATAACATTTTTAACACATTAGAGTGTGTTACTGTGGGGAAAAAAAGATCACAAGCTATGTTGAGTGCTTTAGTTTTATTATTAATTATTATTTTTTGGAACAGTAAACTTTCCTACAGTTTTTAAATCTGTTGTGGCTTACACTGCAGATGATTAGAAGCATGTTATAGGAAAGGGGATCCTGCCACTGTCTGAAAAGGTAGCCATGGGTTTCTTCAGCAGCAAAAACATCCTTTAATTATTTACAGGTAAATACATTACACTTTCTTGTAACAAATCTTACATCTTTGTTATTTTAAATATATCTGCTGTTTTCAAATATCACACTTATTGGGATTTCAATATTTATTAAACCAAACCTACTATTCTTTATGATTCAGACTTAGCATTTGATTTGTATTCTGTATCTTATTGTCCTCAGCTTGTGCTAAATCTCTTGGCTATATAATATTCCACTGTTGCTTTCCTCCCTTGCAGTAAGAGTCTGCATTTCACAACTATCTTTATATGTCTAAATTCTGCTTATTTTTTTTATGGCATCTAAACCATTTCACTCTAAAATAAATTACTAAAAAACAAATTCATCTAAGAATCTATTATTGAAAACAGCAAAGTACAGAGATATTACAGCAAACTGAGATTTAGAAAATATGTAGGCTACCATTACTAACCTCTTGCATGAAAATCCTTATTTGCCTGGCTGTCTTGCCAAAACAAGAACACCGTACATTTCTAATTTAGTAACCTGAAATAATTATGCAAATCATACATCAGTTCTGACTGTAAACAGGCAACAAGCATTTTCAGAATTTTTCCTTCAAAGGGATTATGTCAGAAATGCACAATTGTATTTGTAATTGTATGTGTAAGATTGTCATCATAAAGAATACTTTTTTTTGCAGTCTTGATTGAAAAAATTTTTAACTGGCATTTATATGCTAGATTGACATTTATGCTAGACTATTAATATTATCTGTAGCATCTGTAGTATTTTTACCTGATGCACTCATATTTGTCTTGATAACAGCAGCTGTAATAGCAAAGTAACAGACATCATTAATGTAACAGAATAAAATGTAACCAGCATGTCTTAAAACGTAGTGCCTTTCTACCCGATGAGCTCCAATAACCTTAAGCTAGCCATACTCAATCCCTGCTATATTGGACAAAATTTGACCTGTGAGTCACACTATGGGTACAACCCACCTTGAGAAAAATAGATTTCAAAATTGACCAAGCCAGATACAAAGACCTTGACCAAATAGTGACTGGATCCAATTAGCTGGCAGCAGAAGTTCCTCCATTGAGAATGGAGAAATAATCAAATTTATTGTGTTTAGCTCCCATGGCTAAACTAAACACATTTCACTGTGTATGGCTAGCCTAAAGCTGGGTACACACTGAGGGAAATTGTGGCTGATTCAGCAGGAATTCGTCGCAATTCAGTACATTGGTGACCCTAGCCCCTGAACACAAGTCAATCATAAGATTAACTTTTTTGTTGAAGGAACTTGTTGGAAAATAAGCTGCAAGCACCGTTCAGAGATTCTGACAGCAGCCAGAGCTGCTGTGAAATTACAAAGCACACAGCGAGAGATTCGTACTTCCATGCTGTTTAGAATGCATGGAGGAACCTGTTATATTTTTTTATTTCAGACCACAGTTTGAACCAAAAAAATACAACTGTGTATACCTAGCTTTAGTCATTAAGGCAGGGCAAATAACATAGCTAAAACTCAAAGTACAGTAACACATAGCAAGCAACCAGATTTCAATTTATTAAAGTCATATCAGTGGAAGATAATTGCTTTTTGACTCTGAGAGTTACAGCATTCTGTTCTATATGCCCGTCAGAAAACAAAAGGCAATAAAACAGGAAACAAAAGACCTGATATTAGAGCACTCTCCTCCTACTTTCATGATTGGCTGGTCTCTGTGCCACTTGTTCAGAGGGGTTTCTAATCATAAATAAACTTGCAAGGTTTCACTCCTTACCAGTTTACTTAGGCATCCTGCACTCTGGATCATGAATCTCTTATCCACAATGAAATATAGTGGGTGAATGCATCAACAGGCATTCTGCCAACATATAAAGATAGCATGGCACATAATGCCATACCATTATAAAGAAGGTGACCTAATGGAGGGGCAAGGCTTGCTCATGGCCGAGACTGGATGCATGCTGTGAAAGCTCCTGCTTCTCACCCAGGAACAACCTGTAGGAACACTCTCTTCCTTGCTATGGGAAAATCTGGCAAAAAGGGTTCCCAGACCCCTGCCTGCATCTCTACCTTGGCATCCAAGTTGATGATTGGTGCCTTTTTCAAGACCTCCATCCTACCCGACCTCTATCCTTATGTTCTTGTCTTCCTCTATCCTCTGTCTTGCATCTTTTTCTTATCTCTCTTTTCATATTCCACCTATAAGATCACAACTGATATTTGCAAATTGCCCTATGATTGTCCCATGTGGTATACCTGGATAGTTTAAGACCATGAGGGTTCTGGGGACTGCCCCAGGTGTGTTTATTACAACTTAGCTTCACACTGCAATGGTGTTGCATCATAACTCTGAGACAGGAATTTGTCAGACGTTTGCTAGAAGTTGCAGAATGATGTAATTTATGGATTTGGTCATAAGAGGGCACCAAAGATGAACAAACACTGTCAGGCATACTGCAAACAAGGCATGCTGCAGCCAACTGGAGGAGAAAGGGTAAGAAACAATGTCAATTTAATACAGATTAAACAAATCTTCAAAAAAATCCTTCACATTCCAGTCTGCTCAGGCCTGGTTGGGTAATGGTTTCATGGCAGGGTTTATACAATATGAAGTAAGCCAGTATATCAATGAATTATCACCGGATAGCCTTAGTTAGTGCTGATCTGATAGTGAGCAAATGACCTGTACTTCACCCCTGCTAGTCAATAACAGTTTTACAATCCACTCAGTATTCATAACTCTGGACCTGGGGCAATACATTAATAATGTGTATATATATATATATATATATATCTATATATTTATATATATATAGATATATATTTATATAGATATATATTTATATATATCTATATAAATATATATCTATATATATATAGATAGATATATATATAGATATCTATCTATCTATCTATCTATCTATCTATCTATCTATCTATCTATCTATCTATCTATCTATATACACACATATATATACACATATACTGTATATATACACACACACATACACATAACTTGATGCTGAGCACAAGCTTACCAGACAGGTTGAGTTTAGAAGGTCCAGAGGGCTAGAGGCCCACATTACCCCTTCAGAGGTAGGCCTACATCACAGGTATGTCAAGCCTGATATCTATACAAAGCTAATTTCATAACACACAATAATCTATTGGTTATTAGGTGGTAAAATGAAGAGTATATCAAATTATAGCTACTGTTATGAAAATTACATTCTGGAAGGGACAAGTGAGAGATTGCAAAGCATGTCAGTCTCCTGCTGCAGTCCCCCTCAGCCTTCCTGGTTTGGTGGGGGGCTGGCTCCGTGATAGCCTCTAGAGGGCCCACAAAATGTTGCTGCACAAGGCAGCTGGAAAGATCTTCTTTAACATCAAAAAGAGGTTATTGTGTGCCATCAAGAAAAGCTCTCATTAACATCAAGGACCAAACCTTTGTCTTACTTTAAGGAAGAGCCCAATCCAGATTCACTTTCTTTTTCATTGTCTGAACTCTGCTAGAACTCATAGAACCAAGAACTTGGCTAAGTACTTTCATTTGTATTCCTTTTTGTTTACTGTTGTTTTATTTGACTCTCTTTTGGTAACATCTTTTTCTGTATATTTTTCTGCACGGTTTCTTTTATTAAATAGGATCTTTTAAAATCATTAAGCTTATCTCTACCCTCTAAATAAGTAGATGAGCACTATCACACTGTAAAGGATGTTACATTTTTTCTGAAGGGACAGTGGGCATAACAGGCATTGCTTAAGTTTTTTGAATAATCACAGCATGTGCTGGGAACGGTACATGTTTCCATTAAAACACATGGTGGCAGCTATTATTTTGTGTAAAGGGTTAACTGTTGTTACCCACAGCAACCAGATTCAAGTGCTCCCTAGGCATAGTATGATTGGTTCCTGTGGACCAAAATAACAATTTTTCCTTCAAACAGCTTAAGACAAATTCAAGGCAAAGCTGGCGTGCTTTGTACATTCAGGCAAAGCAACATATTTGCTTTAGTGCCTTCCTCCCTAGCAGCACATATCTTTCCACTGCTTTCTAGCAACCATAACGAGGCCGCTCTATAAATCAACCACAGCTTTAGCTATAACCATTTTAATATGTTATCATCTACTACAGCTTCAAGAACTGTGAAAGTCTACTTACCAGAATAGTATCAAAGAACACAGAGGAAATCAAATCCACAAGGGAGATCAAAACCAGAAATATGCATAAAGTTTCCATGTTTGCATTAGAAATGTATGATTTGCCATGTATGTATAACAGATACTCGACAAGCTTTTTATGGGGCTTATTAAATCTTCATTCACCACAGTAAATAAGTTGTCATAATGTAATGAAGTATTTAACAGTTTTCCCTGCACAGTAATTGAAAGTATTTTCTTACCAGTGTGCACACATGGCTTTATAGTAGTGTTAGTAGTGTTAATATATGTCCTTAAATGTAGCAGCTTAGGTATCTTATTATAGAGCTTCTCCATATTTAGCTAAATATCATTATTGTTTTATACTCATTTGAAGACTCATACAATATCTTGCTTAAAACTGAACTCCTGGCAAACAGCTTAATACACAGATATAAAAAAAAACATGAGAGCTGTTTTATCAGCCATAGGATTTATATTTCTGTTCATCCAGTTCTAAGATTTACACAGCCCCATCACACATCATAGCCCTGTCAGGCAGGGAAAGAGACCTGACTTTGCTTTGCTGCAGTTCAGTTATACTTACAGGTCTCCCCAGCCTGTGACAGTACAGTGTAGAAGAAGCAACACACTGAGCTTTTCTCTTTGCCAGTCTGCTATCTTCTTTGGTCAGCATGCTTATTGTAATGTAGCACAGTTGACTGGCTCTCTGTGTTGCTTCTCTCTCCTTTAGTATGAACTCTGCTGCAGAGTGCATTGCAAAAGGCTTATACCAAGACAACGTAATGTTGTTAAAATGATTGCATTAAAAAAAGAATATCTAAACTTAATAACAAAAATGTAATACATTGCAGCTTATCAGGTCTTGATGTGGGTTGCAGGTGTTCACCCAACCCTGCTACTCAAACATTTTATATAACAATAATATATATCTTTTATCTTAAATTATCCACATTACCAGTAGAAAACCAAAACAGAAAGAATAACATAACAATGATAATAGAATAAGGTTCATTCACACGTCATGTATTTTCATTAATTTCACTGCACTTTTACAATGCAGGCAAATGCAGGAATACATTGCTATTAATATATCTTGCTCTAACCAATGGGTGTGCTGAATGCTGCATTTTACAGGCATTTCAAATTGGAATTAGTTAAAATACTTTTAAAATGCATGTAAACACATGCAAATATCAAGTAAAGTGCAGTGTAAAAAATGCATCAAATGGTATGTACAAGGCTTGCACTTGGTATATATAGTTACATAGTTAGTCAGGTTGAAAAAAGACATGTCCATTGAGTTCAACCATAGAATACACAAAGCACATCAAAAGCATTAAACATACAATAAAACCTCTGTTATAGTAGCCCATAAAGCTTTTATTGGACTGAACAGAACAGAGGAGAAGGGCCAGGTGGAACACCGAGGGAAGACCAGCCAAACCACAATGTTTTCAGATTACACTGGGAGAGTTTCTGATAAACAGTGCAGATGCACTGTGAAATTGGCAGGAAAACTCTGCAGAAATCTACCGTATAATCCCTAGGAAACTTGGCTGTCACACTAACAGCCATATTCCTGTTGGTTACATAGGGACACAAAGCAAGACTTAGCTGTCATACTGAAAAATTTACTTTAACAATAGTGTTAGAATGTATTTCAGATATAAGGTTTTATCTTTAGTGAAGTATGTTGTTGTTTAAACACTTATGAACCTTTAGTTAACCATAGTTAGTTCATATTACCCCTTTCACCCCTTATTCCTTTTTAAAAATGTTTTACCATGTTTTTTATTATTTTTGTAGTGCATCAAAAATACATGCAATTAAAAAAAAACTTTGTTTTACAATTTAAGACTATCTTAGTTCCCATAAAAAAGAAAAACTGTTGGTTATCATAATGCTAATGAGGTGCATTAAACACCACAGGCCATCAGCAAGTAAGATTCCTTTCACACGGGCATTCCAATCAGGTCCATCTGTGAATTTCTGTAACGATCGGCTTAAGGGGTGGCCGTCGTGGAGGAGATCGATGAGCGAAGGTATTCCGCCTATGGGGTTTGAGGAGGGAAACATGGAATACCAGATGCTCACGCATAGAATGAGGTAGAGAGAGGCGGACCGCAACAGGGTTAATGACCCTTTCAACGGGGTACGGACCCAGAAAAGACCTGCTCAGTTTTCTAGAGGGTGTTTTCAAGGAGATGTGTTTGGAGGAGAGCCAAACCAGGTCCCCGATTTTATAGGGAGGAGGACTCCGTCTACGAAGATCGTAATAATGTTTCTGTTTAGCCTGAGCCTTAAGTAAGTTGCTTTTGATCACCTCGGTCCCATTGGCGTACTGCCTTAGGAATTTGTCCGAGGCCGGAACAGAGGAGGGGAGAATTGTGGAGGGTATCACCCTCGGATGGAACCCATAGGTAGCGAAGAATGGAGACATTCCCGTGGAGGCATTGACAGAGTTATTGTAGGCGATTTCTGCAAGAGGGAGCAGTTGCACCCAGTCATCTTGCAAGTGGGAAGTGTAGCAACGGAGGTATTGCTCCAAGCATTGATTCACCCTTTCTGTCTGCCCATTTGTCTGAGGATGATGTGAACTGGAAAGGCGGTGGTCAATGTGGAGTGTTTTGCAAAGGGCCTTCCAAAACTTTGAAACAAACTGGGTTGCGCGATCGGATATCATGCGTTTAGGGAGGCCGTGCAGTCTTACTACGTGGTGTATGAAGGCTTCTGCCATCTCTTGTGAGTTGGGGAGTCTCCTCAAAGGTATGAAATGAGCCATTTTGGTCAACACATCCACCGTAACGAGTATGGTGTTATGGTTTTTGGACAGGGGTAACTCCACGATAAAGTCTAGAGACACTGTATCCCAGGGTGTGTCGGGCACAGGAAGGCTCGTCAGTAACCCATAAGGACGGTTTCTATCCGATTTGCACGAAGCGCAAATGTCGCAAGTGGCAACAAATTCCCGGATGGTTCTGGACATATGGGGCCACCAAAAATATCGTTGCACTAATTCTACCGTTTTCGTCATACCGGGATGACCGGCCAGTGGGTTATCATGTAACATTTTAAGGATGGAACCTTGCAATGAGGATGGAATGAACAACCTGCCCTCCTTGCGAAGGAATTCTTCCGAATCAGTCTCCAGATTCGGGGGAAGGGGCAACGCAGGGTTGGTCAATTCCTGTCTGAGCTGTTCTTTTAGGCTGACCGCTGTAGCAATGAGTTTATTCGGAGGTATGACAAACCTGACCGTTTCCGGAGAGTTAACGTGGTCCGCTATCCGGGACAATGAGTCAGTCTTCCTGTTACGGGATCCGCGTCTATATGTGATAACGAAATTGAAGCGGCTAAAGAAGGAACTCCATCGCACTTGGCGAGAACATAGGGTCTTGTTAGTTTTTAAGTACTGGATATTTTGATGGTCAGTGTAGATGGTGATGGGGAGTGGTGTACCTTCTAGAAGATGTCGCCATGTTTCTAGGGCACATTTGATGGCC
This sequence comes from Nanorana parkeri, assembly GCF_000935625.1. Classification (NCBI taxonomy): domain Eukaryota; kingdom Metazoa; phylum Chordata; class Amphibia; order Anura; family Dicroglossidae; genus Nanorana; species Nanorana parkeri. Next base: position 59,603 of record NW_017308634.1, on the reverse strand, counting down.
AACAATTCCTTCTCCCCAACGGGATAATTCACCTCCGCAGGAGATAGGGTGCGGGAAAAGTATGCCACAGGATATATTGCAGTGAGTAAGGATTCTCATTGGGAGAGTATAGCCCCTACCGCCACTAGAGAGGCATCCACTTCGAGAATGTATGGGAGTTCGGAGTTAGGGAGACAAAGTATGAGTGCTGAAGTGAACAATGACTTCAATTTGTCGAAGGCTTCTTGAGCTTGCGGGTTCCAACAGTATTGCGTCTTTGGACTGGTCAGTAGGGAGAGGGGTTTGACTACCATAGAGAAGTTTTTCACAAACTTTCTATAAAAGTTGGCGAACCCCAGAAACCTTTGTAGTGCCTTTCTATTTTTTGGTTGAGGCCATTTTAGGATACATTCAACTTTCGCCTGATCCATTTCAATTCCTTTGGGGGAGACTATGGACCCTAAGAATGGGATAGTATCCACCTCAAAGGTACACTTCTCTAACTTAGCATAGAGCTTGTGTACCCTGAGTCGTGATAGCACCCATCGTACATGTTTTCTATGTTCAGAGATGTTGGAGGAGTAAATCAAAATGTCATCCAGATATACTACTACACAGATGTCTAATAAATCTCTGAAGATATCATTAATAAAAGCTTGGAATGTGGCTGGCGCATTGCAGAGCCCAAAGGGCATCACCATATATTCGAATAGCCCGTACCGAGTACGGAAAGCAGTTTTCCACTCATCGCCAGATCGAATACGTATCAGATTGTAGGCCCCCTTTAGGTCCAGTTTGGTGAAGATGTGTGCTGTCTGCAGCCTTTCAAGGAGTTCAGGGATTAATGGCAGGGGATAACGGTTCTTAATTGTAATTTGATTTAATGCCCGATAGTCGATTATGGGACGTAAACTTTGGTCTTTGTTCTTGACGAAGAACATCCCCGCCCCTGCTGGGGATGTAGATGTTCTAATGGACCCCTTCCTGAGGTTTTCGTCAAGGTACTCTCTAAGATGTTTGAATTCGGGTTCAGATAGGGGGTAGATCCTACCCACCGGAATGGAGCTACCAGGCAATAAATCTATCGGGCAATCGTATGCTCTATGGGGGGGCAGACTTTCTGCCTTTTTCTTGCAGAAGACTTCTGAGAATTCCCGGTACTGGGGAGGAAGCAGCCCTGTACTCACCTGTAGTATGGGAGTGGCGGTATAGCAAGTATCCATGCAGTAATTGGACTTAAGATTTACTTCGTTTGTGGCCCAATCTAGCATGGGTTTATGTAATCTTAACCAGGGTAGTCCTAGTATGATGGGGAATAGGGGAGATGGAATTACGTCAAAAGACAGACACTCCACGTGGTGGTGTGGTGACGTTACCATTATAGGTAGCGTTTCTATAACTATGGGACCCGAGGATAGTGTAGTGCCATCAATAAAGCTGACAGACAAAGGCTTATGCTTTCGCTGAGTGGGTATTTTATTGAGTCTCACAAGGGACGTATCCATAAAATTCCCACAGGCACCGGAATCGATCATGGCCTCAACGTGGAGAAGTTGCTGGTCCCACTGTAGGGTTAAAGGAATGTAGATGTAATTAATGGAGTTTGAACTATCAGGAAGGAGGTTACATATGTACGGCTTCTTATCCTCAGTTTTTCTGCGGATGAGTGGGCAGTCAATCACCATGTGATCGGACCCAGCGCAATACAAGCAGAGCTTGTTTGATCGTCTTCGGTTTTTTTCTTCTTGAGTCAGGGGACCCCTGACTGTACCTATCTCCATAGGTTCTTCCCTTGATATGGGGGGTCCTCTACGGCTTATGATGGGGAAGCTAGCAGCTCTTTCTCCCCTTCGTTCACGCAGACGTCTGTCAAGGGTGACCGCACGTTGGATGAGGCCATCCAACGTAGTGGGTAACTCTGCTCTTGCCAGCTCGTCTTTTAGGGAGTCGGAGAGGCCTAGGCGGAATTGGCTCCTTAACCCAACCTCATTCCATTCCGTCTCCCTTGCCCATCTTTGAAATTCGGCGACGTACTCCTCGACGGCCCTGCGCCCTTGTTTCAAATTTCAGAGAGCGCCTTCGGCAGTCAGTTGCTTACTGGCGTCTTGGTAAAGCAGATCCATGGCCCTAGGAACTCCCCAAAAGAGTCCAGGAGAGGATCATCAGTGTCCAGGTAAGTATTTGCCCAGGATCTCGGTTCACCCTTCAAGTAGGAGATGAGAGTCCTTACTTTTACACGTTCATTTGGGTATGTCCGGGGTTTAAGATCCAACATAATCTTGCATGAGTTGATGAAATCCCTGTATTGGGCTCTATCTCCTGTAAATCTCTCTGGGGAGCAGACCGTGGGTTCTGGGTTATCTCTGGCCCTGCCAGCTCCCTCCCGTTGGTCCTCTAGGCGATTACGCAATCTGTGGTTCTCGATTTGTAGGTCTGCTACCTTGGTAGTGAGGTCTTCAAGGCGGTTATTAACGTTGAACAGGTGGGCGGCCAACTCCGCTGGATCCATTATGGGTTCTAGTATTATGTAACGATCGGCTGGCTTGTACCAAGGGATCTCAGCTGCGGAGAGTATATTGATACCTGATTTAGATTTGGCTCAGCCCAAGGGTTCACTTTCACACTCTGTATGGGTTGGAGTGATGGTGGAACCCTCTAATACATCATATGCCAATCTCAGGATACCCGAAGGTAATTCAGAATTAGGAAGAGATTATGCTCTACCGAAGGGAGTGGATATGGGTTATCACTTTAGTTTAGGAGTAAGGTTATTCACTAATGCACTGAGAAAGGATCAGACTATGAGCTGGAGTCCTGCAGTACCTCTAATTCGCCACATACAGTTAAGCAGTCTAGAATGGCAGTATAATATGCACAGTCATTTTAAATCCCCAGATGACACATTCAATGATAGATTGAATCAGGCAGGGTTACTTGCGATTACAAGAGGTGACTCCCACTGGATGTTCTCAGTCAGATGCACAGCAAGTGCCAGGAATGAATGAGTGAACCAGGCAGGGTAGAGTGTCCAGCATAAGAGGGTAACTTCCTGAATTGTTCCGTGGGTTCAGTCCGTGAGGGGGAAGGTCCATGTACTGGGGTTCGCTGGCGAGTTGCAATGGCCCGACGCTAGCAATACTAGAACGCCGAGGTAGTGCAACTCGTGTTGTTTTAAGGGAATCGGACTGATAAGGTGGGCGGAGTCACGAGCGCCGGCCGCGGCCGCGTCTCCTAGTGACGTCATGCCGCTGCATCGAGAGGCCGGCCCGTGGCCCAAAGCGGCGTATACGAGAGATCCCGTTACAGTTTCTTAGGCAGATCTGATTAGAAGCCCAATATAAGGGGCAGCCGGATGAAAACAGACGTGCAATCAATTACACCCAATTAGCCCTGACTCTGGCTAGTTTAGGAAAACAGATCAGAGTTCTATTTTAATGGACCTAATTGTGGCAGATAGTAATCTGATGTAAACAGATAAATACCTGATAGACACAGGAAGAACAGGGGACATGTATGGACCCCTTGCTGATCGGAAACGGAAGACACCCGTGGGAAAGGGGCATTTGAGTAATGAATACGTGTACAATATTAAACATTTGCCACCAATGATGAAGTGGTTTGTTATAATTGTGGAAAATGGCTTCAGAGATTTCACTGGAAAGTGTGGCTGCTGAGCAGCACATTGGGGAAGGCTCATAAAAAGTTTTCTATAAGGCCCAGTGATCTGGAATTATGTTCCCTTTTAAATACATATGTGAAAATATATGTTTTCTTTATTGTATGCAATATGAAAGAACCTTGACCTTGTCCAAAAATCTAAATTAAAACTATTGTGCTCCAAATTTGTGATGCAAGTTTGCATAGATATATTAAACTGCTTCTAACATTTGTTATATTAATTAATTGCAATTACCCTTTATAAGAACCTTTACTATAAACAATATAGATGCTGACATTGCTGACCTTCTGGAAATGCTGGTTTCCTGGCTGTCCCTAGCTTCAGTTTTTTATGACATGAAACTCAAACAACCATGCTGATCAGAAAAGTCAAAATGAATTCACAACTTTTTATTGCCATACAGGTTTCAAGTCAGTGACAGTTGAGTAATAAACCCATTAGATTAGCATGACAGCCAGATTGCTAATGTATTCAGAAGAAATCAACAGTGGTAATATCCATACATCCCCACTACAGGGGATGTAGCAAAAAAACTAATACTTTATGAGGGTTACCTGAGCACCGTCCCAAACTAGACCCAGTGAGCCCTTTGCTAAGAAGAATTGCTAAGAAGAACATGCTTTAAAATAATTGCATTCCATTGAAATAGCCCTTCGTTGCATTACTGAAATGTAGGAATGCACCTTATACCGCTTAACCCTTTTTATCATAACACCTGGGAGCTGATGTATAAACATTGGCCCAGTGACCCAGCATATAACTGAGAAAATAAACTCCTTTGCTCCTCAGCTCCATCTAGAAGTGGGAATGCCGTGCATTCACCCAACTATACACTAGGTGGAACGTTTATACATCAGCCTCATAGTAACTAGAGGACAAAAAGGAAAATAACTGTCAACCATACCCCCTGTCTAAAGGAATAATAGTTTATACATCTGCCTAAATGAGCATAACATAAAAACTTGGGGATCATGTTTGCCTGCATTTTTTTTTATATATAACACATTTTCCATGTATTCCCACTTCCTAGTCTATCATGGTAAAACCAGATTTTACTGTTCCTACCAGCCATTGCTTTCAGTTCAACAGATATATCATGAAGAGATGCTGATTCTGGCAGCTTCATTAACAGTTCTGCCTCGCAGCATAGAAATAGAGACATTTTTTAATAGGTAACAATTTTAGAAAGTGAAAAAGACTCCACTCAGTAACACAAAATGTATCAGCCCTTAACTGAAATATTTTATGGTAATAAACAATTAAAATGTTTGGAACAAAAAATGGAAAGAAAGACACTCATCGGAATTCAAATCAGTCCATAGAAAAGGCTAAGAAATATGTAACCTTATAAATCATCACACACAAATGATTCAGCCTACATGTCCTAAAAATATCACCCTGTGAGTTTCCTCATTAAAAACGGGAAGCCTCTGATAAATTTATAGCCCACCATCTGCCTATTGACTGGATGGATGTACACTATACTTTTCAGTCATTAGTCCTTAATTTAAAGGTACATAAATGGTGCCATCAATAAACAGTAAGCACTGACACAAATTCCCTATGTTACAATATCTAGCTCCAAATAATATATTTCTGCATAAACAAGAAAAGAAGAATGAGCTTGTCTTCCCTAATATATCATAATATATATGCACAATACAGAACACTCACAAGTCTTGAGATAAGATAAGTGCTTGTAAATTATTTGTGATAAATAATCAACCAGCTTAATTGGCCAGCGACTTGGTATCAATAAAAATAGCAATTTATATTTCTTAAGCCAAATATTTTACAATACAATTTTTAAAGCTATGACAACTGTCAATATAAAAGCATGTTTTTGGTGCCATCTGTTAACCACCTTTACCCAGTGGGTAAAGCTTTTGCTCTTTTGTGAATAACCCTCAATGTTTCAAATGTCAAAGTTATGAAATTAGTATGCAATATATTTGGCCCTGTAACTTTAAAAATAAAAGGCACAACCAGTACATGGGGGTACCGTTATATTCATTAGACATTGCTAATTACAAATATTGGGGATTTATCACAGTAAGACATATAAGGGTTATATCCTGTGAAAATGGAATTTCTGTATGTGAAAAGCACAGATGAAAGTATAGGCTTCTAAGGGTGGCCAGCATTTGTGATAAAGTGGCTACACAAAGCAACTTAAAATATTTTCAATAATGTTATTATGGAAAAATGTTCTTTCCTAGGCTGCCATACTGTGTGCCAAAATTCCATGTATGATGACTAAAATGGGCAAGCCATTGTCACTGTAACTCCCATTAACCCCGTTAAATCTGTACATGGGGGTATTGATATACTCAAGGGACATTGTAGGATAAAATTATGGGTGTTTTATTGCAGTAAAATGTATCAGCATTATGATATTCCTAAAAAAAAAAATGTAAATTTCTTAATTTCTCATAATTGGTTAGATTTTATTCAAATATAGTTAGAGTTCATTTATAAAAATTTGATGTCAGATGAAAGCCCTATTTGTCTTCTAAAAAACAATATACAATAAGAGTGGGCGCACTTAATGTGAAAGAGGTAAATTATGGTTGAGCAGACATGTTGCTAAAATGTTCTGTTCTGTTTTGTTTATGTTTAGAACTTGGACAATTGCCTCTGTCTGTAAGGGGTTACCATTGTATTTTCTGAAGGAAAATATTTACATTTAAATTTTCACAATCATCTTCAAATCATTGGGTGTTTGAAATGAACACTAGTTTACTTTGATTTGTCCCACTTACGGCTCCCACTTCATCCCACTTACAGATTTGAAACAGATGCCAGATGATTTGACACCTGCCAAAGCCTCCTCCCTCCCAACTGTTTGAGGGCTTGTTCATGCCATGCGTTTGGGCTAGGCTGGCCATTTTTTTCCAGTGCAGCCAAAAGGTAAGAAAAGGCACTTTGCTCTGTCATGCATGGTTTCAGTGGTGTATGCTTAAAAAAGTACAGCATGCAGTACTTTATTAAGTGCAGTGTGAGGCATAAAAACTGTATCACACTGTGGTGAGCCCATAGAACTTAATGAAATGTTACTTTTCATATTTCAATAAAGTTCTGAGAAAGAAACGAAACAATGTGATGTGGCTGTGGATGGGCACATGCACACCAACAGCCATGTGGTTGAGCGTCGCTACTGGTGTGAACAAGCCCTTACCCAGGCAAACAGTGTGTAATGTTTAATGTACACTAGCTATTAAAGTGAGCTGCTTCTTCCAAAGGAGCTCCCTACTGATAGTGTAGGGATTTACCTTCAGCATATCCTTCCGTATCCATTGTAACAAATAATTAAAATAGAATTAAAGTCTTATTGTTTTACATATATCTACTGCAAGCAAGCAGTAGATATATGCAAAAACATTTAAAAAAATAAAAAAGTTACCAAATAGGTAGATACTTACCTCTGTCACCACCACTGGCTCCCAGCTGCAGCATCCAGCTTCCCTGAACTGCCATGCAGGAAGATCTGGGCAGGCGCATGCACAGTGGAGATCACACAGGAAGGTGTGGGAGGGTGCATGCGCAGTGGAGATCACTGGCAGGGAGAAGGGGAGAGACTCAATAGAAGTTAATGCATGCAGCAGTAAGCATTCACGCAGACAGACACCATGGGAACTGAGGAGTTTGCTCTGGATCAGAGACCGGCACCATTGCTGGAGGAACTGCTGGAAAATACTGTAAGGAAGAAGATGATTGGATCAAGAGGCATCATTTAAGGTAAGTCCCTAAAGCATGATTGTGGGGCAATAAAATAGTCTTTAAGATTTAGTTTGGAGATTAAAGTTGCTTATGTAGCCCTAGTCTAAAATGTTATAAAATCAGACCTATGACTTTATGGAAACAAGTTACTTTATCAAATTAAACAACACAAGACATAACACTATACATTTTTAACACTAAGTAACATTTAATATTTTTTTGCCCGAGTGCTTTTAGGGAGATTTTCCATCACTTAGGGCCTACTTACACCATCATGATGTAGTGGGAGTTACCACAGCACAAAATAAAGTGCATTACATTAATTGGTGCACTGTGGTACCATTCATCTTAAATTCTCCCCCATGCAACTTAACCTTTCCCCTATGTTGCAGCACACCACTAGGCATAGTAATGCAGTACACTGCATTGCATTGCAGTGTTCTGTATCACTAAAAAAAGGTCAGGTATGGATTTACATTGCTTGTGGTATTTTTTAGAAACCCATTCAAATGAATAGGCTATTTTAATGCTACATGCATTAGGTCACTTGCACTAAACACACTGCAAGCCAATGCAACACATTGGTGTGAATGGGCCATTACTGTCCTGGAGACGCAACTGGAAGTGATGAATTATCTCTAAAGTGAAAGGAAATACCCTCTTAAACAGTGATCACTGTAAAAGTTGTCAACATTGGAAGGTTTTTTTTTGCTCATTACTTTGTCTGGTGACAATGGTCACCAAGAAACACAAATAGAGTTAATCTCCCCAGGAGAGAGAGAGAGAGAGACAGCAATAAAAACTTTACAGGGATTTTAACACTTTACACATAAAAAAAAACAATTTAGATGCTTAAACTATATATTAATACTTCCATTTGTTCAAGTTTTTAAAGGAAGTTGTCCTTTTTTCTTGCCTGGAAACTAATTATATGATAATTCAACTTTTTACAGTTAATATGTCTTTTGTTGAGAGATCAGCAAAATTAGGTCTCTTTGAAATAAACATTTTAATTTATTTTTTTGGCACAATTGTGGATTAGGTAAAGGAAAATTAGAGCAAAATCTTGAATTTTTAATCTTGTGTCTTATCATATCAGCATATAAAAATATTTTTAAAGTATTCCTGTAGCTGCAGTACATTTTTGTCGCTTGTGTCATTGCCTGATAAATTAAATGATGTGCAAGTTATAATTAGAAACTGCTTGTCAAACTAGGTTTCTCTTTTTGTTTGAACTGAAAGGCTTTGAAGAAGTTTTTTCAGACTATTGCAGTGAACTTATTTCTTGCTACTTTTTAAAGATGTTCATCCTGAGATTTTTCTTGGCATAACAAGGTATTTAGAGAGGCAATCAAAACATTAAAGTGGTCTCATTTATAGAACTGCGCTAAATTCACAGACTAATGGAAGTAAATTCCATAAACCTTTGGACTTTGAATAACTTTAGTGTTGACATTCATGCTGATGTCATCTTACACATCACTAAACATTTCAAAATGGCTTTTTATGAGGATTCAAAATGCTAATAGGCTGTATCTGTGCTGTAAGCCATCTGTTCTTTGGTATCTGTATAATAAACCAGCAGTTGTGAACCACATTTCTTAAATTCGGTGAATTCCTCTGTGGCCTATTCTCTTCCCTATGAGGTGATTTGGAATGAAGGTGCAGTGCCCCCCACCCAGAACTCTGATTTCTGTCTGCTTTATACAGAATATTGTAATTGTGATGCAATTCCCATATCTTCTAGATATTTACACCTTAGATTCAGTTTGAAATCATGGAACTTTTTTACCTTAAGGCAATAACATTCTCATGCTAACCAATCCTACACCTCTATTCATTTATCTTTCTGAGTCAGGAAAGGTGGATGGCTGTGACTGACCAGACAGCATGCCATGGCTCTCCCCTGTTCTATAGATGCATCTGTGATATTTGTCTGCTATGCCTTATATGTGGGATGTCCTGTCTCTGTTCCTCCTTTCCTCTCTATTGTGTCTCTGCATCCTGGCTTTCTTTTACAGGTAAGTACTTTGAAGCTGAAATGCAGAAGAAAGAATGCAGCTGTTCCATTAAAATAAGCTATTATCTGAGAAAGTGGGAGGTACAGTAATACATCAATTCCACCTTCAAAACGGTTAGGTAATTTACCAGCAGACACAATTCCATTTACATAAAAGAGTGCAAACAAAGTATGCCTTCCTTAAGTTCTGAAGTATTTCAATATCCCTAATGTGCTAAACATCTAGAACTACTAGACAGTTATTCTGGCAGTACACTATGCAGGCAAGTCTTTACTTAAAAAAGCCAACAGCCTAGTTTTTCAGAATCCTCTGGTTTTCCATTTGATCCCAACTGAAGTTGCACATCCAGATCCTAACTGTCCCTGCTAATATGGGGTTCTGTTTTTTTCTACACCTTTTTCTCCAGAGGCCCCATAGTGATGTAGATCATGCTATATATAGCACACCTGTGCCCAAGATGGTCACTAAAATGTTGCAAAATTATTTGTCAAAATTGGATGCAGTCTTCTCTAAGGTGGTGCTCAGAGCCCATAGCAGAGGATACATCAGATCTCTTCTGGGTTTCCCCTAGTGTTAGAATCAAAGTAGTGGTCATCTGACTGTCGTTGTCACGTACCTGGTGGGGAGCTGAGTTGTGAGGAGGCCTCCTTTGCAGCACGAGTTCCACACTCCTGAATGTGGAGACAGGAGGTGGGGGAACAGCAGGCAGCACCGGTGCCATAAGATGCAGGACACTGGGCCTGGGCAGGTCCTTGAGGTCTGTCTTCAGTGAAGCAGGAAGCAGGTGTTGATTCGGCTGGAGCGGAGTCGGGCAAGCCAGGGTCAGCAACAATCAGGTGGCAAGGTACAAAAGGAGAAGGCAAAGGAGAATCCAGGGACAAGCAGAAGTCAGAAAAGGTAGCAGTCAGGCAAGGTCAAGGAATCCGGGTCGACAATAATACAGCAACAGGCAAGGTACAGGAACACACACACTAAAGCTGAAAGACCACTCAGCAATGATTCTGGGAGTTGGGCCGGCTTATGATCACTGTACCACTTCACTACAGTGTCAGGCTACTGGAGCAATCACTCAGGGACAGACCAGCCTTGGAAAAAGCTGAAGCCATTACCTGATCTCCTTGCCAACATTTCGATCTTGTATGTGATTTTTTGGCAGCTCATCATGAACACACAAAAATGACATCACAGCTTTATTGTTCTCCTGTCTTAACTTGTCAGATCCATGCAGTTTACTGTGATGGATGTGACAATCTAACCATCTTTTATGCTGAGTGCTATAACTAGGTAAAGACTTGTATAGCACAGAACGGTATTTTCTGTGTACTTATTCCTCCATAGGAGCCTGCATGGTCAGTAAGTGATGATTTAAGCAGCCACAATTTTTGTTGATTTTAGCAACAGAGTTACGTTTAGGCAGATCATGGCAAAATGTTAGCTTTTGGGGAAAAAAAATATAGCATTTACATCATTACAATACTGATTTATACAAAGGTACAGTTGTCCTTAAAAGAGAATCAGTACTGGTTGGGCTTATTATTTTGGTACAGGCCTATTTATTAAAGATATATATATATTTCCTTTTTATTTAGATTTACTTTGTCTTAAATGAAGAGGCCTTAGGGAATGTGGACTATGGGGGGATAACAAAAGTGGAATGGTAAAAGTCCCCTCCTCCATGAATTATAGTTACAGGATATGGAATATTAAAGTGGTCTTTGCCGTAATCTTTTTCCAAGAGTTACTTGAAAGTGAATGTAAAAACACTGCTATTCCTATAGGAAAGCTAGGAAGGGGTTGAGCAAAAGAGGAAGGACTATAAATGAATGGCTACTATATAGTTTTGCAAGTTGCCTCCCCCCCTCCTAGTCCAGACATTTGGTTGTTTGTGATGTTTTTAAGATGACAACATTGTCATATTATTAATCAGTGGTAGCACAGCGTCTGTGGTATCAATCAATGGAATAGCTAATTAAGCCATTTTAAAAAAATGTAATCTGCTTTGGTCCAATATGTAGCCACTGATGACCACACTTGTGGTTTTGGAATTTTTGATGGATAAGTTAGTGGGTATGGGCCAGCATCTAAATTGATGAATCTGTGATTTGGAAAATAAATATTCAAGGGGATCCCCAAAGTTTGTAAGACTTTTTATTTCTTGGAACCCCTGTTAGGCTTTTCTGTTATCTGTTATCCAAATTCCTATTTCAAGTTATGATCTGCTATATAAGCATTCACACTTACAGGTATAATGTTCTAAGGATTCAGTCATGAGATTTTCAAGCTCAACACAATAACAGAATTTATTGGTATATAGTATGCAGACTTGAATACAATGAACCAACAATCTATTTAACTAAAAACATAAAGAGGAGATCTAAGCATGCATAGAAATATTTATAAAAGCACAGACCATGGTACATACATACAAGACAAATACACAACATCTATAAGTGCGCAGACGTATCCGGATAATTACCAGGAGATGTTCAGGTAGGGCCCTCTGGTCATCACAAACAGAAAAGGAGCTAACTTCTTCCCTCAATCGTTAATATACCCCCTGTGTCCATAGAGATGCATTGCGAGCCCTCGATTGGTTGCCTCCCAATGCCTAATGGGGATTGGAGGCTTTCCAAAACCCTCTGTTACAACCCCCCTCCCCTTTCTATGATTGGCAAGTCTACCTATTGTTAGACTCAAGGGTCTCAGCTCCGAAAAGACTGAGGACCAGCCATACTCTATGCAATTACCTGGATATGCCCGGGCCGCACAATAACCCCATTTACAATTCATTGGTCTACAACTCCCCTCCACAGTGATAAGCACAACAAAGACTATATTTAACTACTATCTACCCCCACCTCAGGTGGAAAATGTAAAAACAAAAATAAAACTATATACATATTATATATACTTTTTGACATAAACGTTGTATGGTAACATATCTGGGATTACATTAATGAGATTGACCCTCACTTTCTGTTCAGACACAGACAGCGATAAAAAATGTCATGGGGTTCAAGCTTTCTACTAAGCTACTACAAAATACACAAAATAGCTTATGTATATATATTGTGTGAGTTGTTGTGTTTCTGCTTTGCCTGTGTGTGTGTCTGTGTCAAACTCACAAGGAAAGTGAAAAGGTCCCTTTTTGGTGATGTACCAGCCATCTGCAGGTAAATAGCCCCTTACGCTCATATAACAACAGAACAGATTTTGGGTCCCTTTGATGCCCCACATGTGAAAAACAGCCAAATACTGTTACATATACCAATATATTAATCCATAATAAAAATATTTCTCATATTAATGCCCTAAGCAAGAAATAATATAGTATTAGAATAGTATAGAAAGATTTAATACATGCTCTTTTTAAAACTCTTTTAAAGTTTTAAAACTCTTTATAATCTTTGCATAGGGGTATTCTGCATACAGTCTCCCTTAATAATTAGGAATGAGAGGATTTGGTCTAGTTCACATTAAGGATGGGCTGAACGTTCGAGTCGAACATAGGTTCGACTCGAACATTGCATGTTCGAGCGTTCGGCGAACACCGAACAACATGGGATGTCCGCGGTCTGTTCGACCACGGCACATCCCACAATGCACTGCGCCGTCCGAAGCGGCAATTGGCTACAGTCCCGCTGTACACCGTTCTGACAGTGCACGATCTCAGAACGACTTCTGGCTTGACAAAGAGGTACAGAGCCTCGAAACGCGTAGCCACAACGACCACTCCACGGACCGCAAGGTCCCCCAGCCTGTAGCTTACTTTTTAAACCTCTTGCATAGCGACCACTGCTCCACTGTCAGAACGGTGTACAGCGGTGCTCCTGCTCCCGATCAGCCGACGAGTGGCAGCCTGGCCAGCTGAGCTCTCATTGCACCTGACGGTGAGCGTCCCACTACACTACACTGTACTTCGCCTCAACTGGTCATCCGGCCACAAGATTCACCTTCCAACATCCATGGACTGAATTTTTTTTAAGAAAGTGCTTTTAAAGTTTTTTTAAAGCTATTTAAGGTTTTTCCATACTGTCCACACCTGTTGTGCGCTCGCCACTCCCATTGTTTTTAACGTACACTTTAAGGCTCCATTCACACCTATACGTAAGGTACAATTATGGATTCCTGTGACATGAATTTGCTATTTTCCATAGAAGGAATCCCTAATCTGCCATTCACAACTGGCAACTTTCACCCATTCAAGTTAATGATCGGGTGACAGTGGCTGCATTTGAAAGCGGCAGAATGCTGGCACACTGCATGTAATCATGTGTAATGCAAGTATATGCACTTAGGAATCAATCACTATCCCTGTTGGTCACTTTGTTCGCCTGAAGAAGAAACAGTTGTGCGTTCCGAAATGTTGCTATACATCCTGACTGGATGTCAATAAAGGTCTGACATTGTTGGGAACTCAGGAGTGCTGGTGATTTCCTCACTAATTGCAATCACTATACCTGGACACATGATCAATGTATCCAGGCATAGTGATCTCTTTATATAGAGAGTCTGAGGTATAATCTATATGAATCATATGTATACACAATTGGCAAATTAGTAGGACCTAAACTCATGCAAGGCCACATGATTAACTAAGGAATATTTGTTTGCCAATTTCATAATAAAGCTCCACATTTAAAAATATTGCAGACATAACTATTTTATGTTCTACTGTATGTAGCCATGACTGTGGATTCTGTGACTCTCAAGAATTGTAAATGAGAATTGGCAGATTTAATTTAAAACAATAGATCATTAGAATGTTGCAGAGGCTGCAGTGTAGTTAGAATGATTAATTACTATTTAAATATCAAACGTAGATGAAAATGGAAATCTTTCGACTGTCACATGGCAGGTGAAAAGTGATTTTGAAAATAATATAAAATTGAGTAACATTTCAGACTGTGACAGTTTATTTTAAAACTTCCAAGTTAAACTGTATAATTTAAGTAATGCATCTCCATAAGTTAAATCAGAATCAATTCATAATTTATTCAGTAGCTCTAAAAATTATTTTTGACATACACAATGCTAAATACAGTAGTATTGGGATTTTTTTTTGCTTTTTTGCTCTTATAGTTTGTACATTTTACAACAATGCCAGCCAGGAAGCAAAATTAAAATAATTGTGAACTATTTTTCCCTCCCAACACATTGACACTGTACTCAAATTAAGCTTAGCATTGCATAGACATTATTGTAGCCATATTCATTTAGATTTGTAAGACATTAGTTTCTTGTCACATGCTTCCATGCTGTGCAGCCTATCTTTCTAAAAGCTGTATAAGTAAATATGTTGTCTGTATTTTAAAGGGATCACAATAAAGATCTATCAGTCATGAAATGAACTAACTACTCTCCAAAGTGCACTTTATGGTCTCCGGTAGCCAGATAACTAAGGTCTTTAGGCCTCACACACAGACACTAACTTAATGTTTTAAAAGTCTGCAACTCTCATTCACATCAGACATTGGTTTGGTTTAGACAGGTGCACCAGCAAAACAATTGTTTAATTTAGTTTCATTTTGATTCCGAATATGCATTATTTCGTTTGTCGGATTTGGGTCCGAAATTGAACTCATTTCGGGATTCGGACAAAATTTGTTAGCGGTAGTCCGGTCGAAAGTTTGTTTCGTTCGTTCGTGGCAGCAAAGTGACATTTGAGGGGTGAAAAAAAACTTTTTTTTTTTTAGGCTGCGGAAGATGGAAATGCCTGAATGGCATTCGAAACTAACGAATAGCATTGGGGAGTTCCCGAATGCTATGTAGCATGACAGCTGAGAATGTCAAATGGGCGGAGCGAGCCCTTTTGCGGCGAGTTTTCGTAGGGAATCGGACGTTCATTATGCTGCAGAACTTTTTTTATTTCGGCGGGTCGGCGGGGGTCGTGCATCGTGATTGATGCTGGATTACATCGATGGAGCCATTTTTTTTAATTAAAGGAATAGTCAAAAATGGAGTCTTTGTTTTTTTTTCAATTAAAGGATTTTATCCAAAGTCTAGACTTTTTAAGAACTATTTAATTTAACCCTTTAGTGAATGAGCAAACAGTGTATAACAAAGCACCAGCGGCTTGTATCCAAACACGGAGAATATCTGTAATGATCTCAATGTGAACCGCAGATGGGGCAAGCTCTCAAACAGGCTCTTGGGAAGCCTCAACTCTGGAAGACATAAAACACAAAGAGCGCCTCCATCGCGTGACAACGTTTTAATAAAGTGATTTTAGACAAATAAAAACATACTCACAAAAGTGGAATTTTTACAGGCATGAATTAGTAAAAACATGAAAGGCTTAGCCCACCGGCTACTCTTCCTCCCTGAGGTTAACGTTTCTGAGGCCACGCCTCCTTCGTCAGATCCAATAGGGAGTGTTCCATTGACTCCCTTTTAAAGCGCGACTCAGCTCAGGCTTGCCATTTAAGAAAACACCTGCGGTCGCAGGGATTCAAATTAGATTTTCCCGCTTAAGCAGAAGTCATGTTATAAATTATCCTTATGACTGTGTATATATCTAAAAGACTGCGACCATTTAAATATAAAACGAATGTGCATAATACCATGTTCCAAAGAAAAAAGTTTCTTATAGTAAAAATACACATAGGGTTACAGATGTTAACCCGTATATACTAGATGCATATCTAAGCATAGAATTAAAAACAAATCAACTACTAGTTTTATATATGGCCTGAAATAATTGTAGAAGTTTGAAAAGGATTGTGAAGTGTGTAATACGGATTATAAAGTTTTAATTGAGATCGGGGATATGTGTCGGGAAAGTGTTATCTCGGCTTTTCGCAGCTGCACGGAATGGCACTGTATAAAAGGTGCATCATGCTAGGTTTGTTCAGATGCAAAGGGAATGCATGTTAAACATGTATAAAAAAGGGGTGGGGGGAAACTGTGTAGGTTAAAGAGCGAAGGGACCCAGAAGGAATTAGGATAAACCAATTAAATTATTTAAATTACATATTCGTTAGAGACCGGGTAGTATCCCAACAAACCATATGATTGGTGGTGCTCTAATATCATAGGGGGTTAATAAAGGTAACTTCATTCATGAAAAGTATATCTGGACCTCAGTTACAGTATCACAAAGCCATAGATTGTAACGAAACAAATGTAGCAAAACCATTTCTTGCCCATATATTTATACAACATAACTTATAATGCAAAGAGAGCCTCTAGGTAAATTGGGGACAAAACTAGAAGGAAAAGACCCAGATGCAGTGAAACAGGATGTATATATATAACATAAATCTATAATATTTTATAGTGGATCAGCCACTTGCATAGTTAAAAACTATATATAAATAAAAGAAATAATTATGATAGTAAAAATATAAATATATAAAGATAGGTAAAAATAGATGGGAGCATCGCATGGGAAAATAGAAAAAATCCATATCAAGTTGTACCCAGATGTACATTTCAAGTATAAAATATAAAATCTAAAACTGGAGGTGGATTACGTTAAAACAATATAACCTACTTCCATCCTGACCATTTAGACTGCCGTGGCTAATTCTAACCCCTCATTCAGTCCTACTGGTAATAGACTGTTTAGGGTATATATCCAGTAGGCTTCCCTACGGCATAATTTTTTGTACATATTCCCTTCATCTAAATCTGTGGAGATTACCTCAATCCCAAATAGTTTAAGACCCTCTGGATTGTGATTGTGGAATTGGAGGAAATGTCTTGGAAGCGAGTGGTCATCTACCTTTTTCTGAATATTTATTTTATGTTCTCCGAACCTAACACGCATGGCTCTAGTTGTCCTTCCTACATATAATTTTCCACAAGGGCATAAAATCCCATATATAACATAATTAGAGGAGCAATTGATGAATTGTTTGATCTTAAAAATTTTTCCATTTTGTCCTATATTTTTCTTTCTGTGCCAATGAAAGTGGCACGCCCCACAATTAGCCACATTGCACCTAAAACTTCCAGTTTGGCCAAAGAGACCTTTATCACATCCCATGTTTTTACGTGACTTGGTTTTACTAGGGGCTATCAAGCTGCGTAAATCTTTGGGTTTCCGAAAAATGACCTGGGCTCTGGGAAGATTTTTCACTAGAAAAGGATCTTCCTTCAAAATCACTCAATGTTTCTTAAGAATTTCAGATATTTGAGGTGCCAATCCATTGTATTGTGTGCAGAAATTGGTCTGATATTTTTTATTATTGACCTTTTTCTTTTGCTTGGCCCTAATGGTTTCCTTTGATGGGGAGCTATCGCAAGGGGACACTCTGTGTTTGGTAAAGGCTTTATTGATCAATGTTATATCCTTTATCCAAAAACTTGCTTTTAAGTTTTTCTCCTTGCTCTATATAGTCCGTATCTAGGGTACAGGTTCTCCTCAGACATCCAAATTGACCGTCAGGCACATTTTGGATCCAACGAGGATGGTGGCAACTCTTCGCATGTAAATAGGAGTTGCCTTCAGAGGGCTTAAAATGTGTTTTCGAGAGGATCAGCCCTTCTTTATCTCTATCCAGTTCCAGATCCAAAAAAAACAATTGATCTTTATTGGCTACATATGTAAAATCCAATTTATAAGGGTTATTTCTACAGTAGTCCACAAAATTGGTGAAGCTGGTCTCTGTTCCATCCCAGATGATAATGATATCATCTATATACCGGGCGAACAGAACCAGATGTGCACCAAACGGGTTATTGGCCCAGATAAAATGGTCCTCCCACCATCCCATAAAAAGGTTTGCATAGCTTGGGGCAAACCTTGCCCCCATTGCTGTGCCCTTAAGTTGGATAAAATACTCATCTAAAAAGGTAAAATAATTATGGGTGAGGGTAAACTCGATGGCCCTCAAGATGAAACTTGCCTGGGAGGAATTAAAAATACCTGACTTACCTAGAAAATAATTGATCGCTTGGAGACCAAACGAATGCTCTATAGAAGTATATAGAGAGGCCACATCCAAGGATGCCCAGATGTAACTCTCCTTCCATGTATATTGTTTCAGGATCTCAAGGATGTGGCCCGAATCTCTAACATAAGAGGGAAGTTCATGCACCAACGGCTGGAGGAAAAAATCTATGTAACTTGCTAAATTGCAAGTAAGGCTACCCATACCAGCAATGATGGGTCTGCCTGGGGGGTGTGTGAGGTCTTTGTGGATCTTAGGAATCTGGTAAAAATAGGGTACACATGGATGTATAACCAAAAGAAACTGAAATTCAGACTTTGTGAGGACTTCTAGGTCCACAGCCTCTTTTAGCAGTACGGTAAGTTTATCTTTAAAGTCCGAAGTGGGATCTTTTTCAAGTTTAGCATATGTGGTGGTATCCATGAGTAGTCTGTGAGCCTCAGCTACATAGTCTTTTCTGTCCATAACTACCAGACCACCACCCTTATCGGCTTGTTTTATTACCAGATCATGATTTTTCCCAAGTGTTTGTATGGCCCCGGATTCCTCAAAGTTAAGGTTATATCTAATCCACTTTTTATTCAAACACAATGTTTTAAAATCCATATGAACCAACTGGTAAAATGTAGTAATAAAATCTCCTTTGGAGTTATAGGGATAAAATTTGGATTTTGGTTTAAAACTAGTGTGTCTAATATCTGGATCGCAGGCAGAGAGAAGGTCTAGACTACAGGATTCCCCATCCCAGTGGGACTCTAACAGTCCTAGATTCTCAATATCTGTAGATTCTATCTCATTGGATGAATTCTCATCTGGATAGATGGGCTGTATCTCCATGGATAAGTTGGGATTTTTTGCTTGTTTAATGGCAAAGTGGCGTTGTAAGGTGATTTTTCTAATAAATTTATGTAGGTCCAAAAATAATGTAAAGTCATTAGGACTAGAAACAGGGGCAAAACTCAGGCCTTTTTTAAGGATGGAAATCTCGTTTTCTTGTAAAGAATGATGAGAAAGGTTAAAAAATTTTAAAGTGTTGTTAGGATCATCAAGTGAGGTAGCTAAAAACTTGTTCTGCCTCTTTTGTTGTATCTTATATCCAGCTCTGCATCCTCTCCTTCTTTGCCTATAATTCTTGTTATCTTTGTTTTTGGTGATCTGAGATCTGATAAAAAAGGTGGCAAAGCTGGATTAGTGGAGGCAGATGCTATATTTGTTTGGACCTGTTATTTAGGTCTGGTCCCAACTCTCTCACATTCGCCTGGGGACTCTTCCTGTCTAGTTCCCAGTGCATTATGGGATTTTTGAGAGGGTGTTAGAGTTTCCAAATCCCTTTGGTCAGACATATGATCCTTAATGGAATGGTATGACCCAGCTTCCTATACGGGCAAGAAATGGTTTTGCTACATTTGTTTTGTTATAATCTATGGCTTTGTGATACTGTAACTGAGGTCCAGATATACTTTTCATGAATGAAGTAACCTTTATTAACCCCCTATGACATTAGAGCACCACCAATCATATGGTTTGTTGGGATACTACCTGGTCTCTATCGAATATGTAATTTAAATAATTTAATTGGTTTATCCTAATTCCTTCTGGGTCCCTTCGCTCTTTAACCTACACAGTTTCCCCCCACCCCTTTTTTATACATGTTTAACATGCATTCCCTTTGCATCTGAACAAACCTAGCATGATGCACCTTTTATACAGTGCCATTCCGTGCAACTGCGAAAAGCCGAGATAACACTTTCCTGGCACATATCCCCGATCTCAATTAACACTTTATAATCCGTATTACACACTTCACAATCCTTTTCAAACTTCTACAATTATTTCAGGCCATATATAAAACTAGTAGTTGATTTGTTTTTAATTCTATGCTTAGATATGCATCTAGTATATATGGGTTAACATCTGTAACCCTATGGGGTCTATTCACAAAGCTGCCGAGGGCAGCCGAGTGAATGACCGATCAGAAGTGAACTGAGCCGAACACCGTTCGGCTATTCACTTCAGGCTGGTACGGCTGATTTCAGCCGTACATCGGCTTGCTTCGTGTGGCTTCGGATCAGCCGAACATTCTCAGCATGTTCGGCTGACCCGAAGTGCAGAAGGAGTTCGACTCAGCCGATCGAACCTCCGGCAGGCTTCACACTGCTGTTCGGGCTATTCTGAAAGATCCCGAACAGCAGTGAGAGAATAGACGAATGCCGCCGAGGCACCGAGCAGACAGAAAAAGAGTGAAAAAAGTAAATAGAAAACGATTGTGCAGAGCTAGCAGTGACAGCTAGCTCCGCCCAATAGTTTCCTATTGTCCGGCGGCTCTGCTGCTGTAAAAAAAAAAGAGTTAAAAAAATTTTAAAACTCTCCCTGGCGCCCCGGGAGGCCCCCGCTCCCGGCCGCCAAGGAGAGAAACACAGCTGTGTCTTTTTTCTTCATTCTGGCACGAGCGATGTCAGAATAGAGAGACTAAAAAATTCCCATTCAAAAGCATTGAGAGTTTACTATTGGCTATTTCAATTTGCAATAGCCAATAGTAAACTAGCATTGTTACCGCCCTGGTGGGGCATTGTAAAATTCCACTTTTGTGAGTATGTTTTTATTTGTCTAAAATCACTTTATTAAAACGTTTTCACGCGATGGAGGCGCTCTTTGTGTTTTATGTCTTCCTTTAGTGAATGGGTAGAGGTACAAGTACCCCTTACTCATTCACAAGGGGGCAGCATCTGGTCGCCCCCTTATTTAGAGGGGTACCCCGATGCAAATAAGCCCCCTTGCCCACAGACCCCCACAACCACCGGGTCAGGGTTGTAGGGAAGAGGCCCTTGTCCCCATCGGGACACCCTCCCAATGCTGAGAGCATGTGGCCTGGTAAGGTGCAGGTAGGGGGACGCTCGATCGCTGCCCCCCTTTACTGTCCTGCCGGGCCAGTGCTCGGATCAAGGGTCTGGTAGGACTGTTAGGGGGGACCCCACATTTTTTCCCCATTTTGGGGGGCTGGGGTTACCCGTTAAAATTCCTACCAGACCTTAAGGGTCTGGTAGGGATTTTGGGGGGAACCCCATGCACTTTTTTTGTTTTAACTTGGGGAGTGTCCCTCCTAACATTCCTACCAGAGCTAAAGGGTCTGGTATGAATTGTGGGAGAATCTCACACCTTTTTTTCTATCTTCTGCAGACTGTAATAAAAAAAATTTCTATCACTTTGCTGCAACGAAATTTCGACCAGACTACCGCTAACGAATTTCGGGAAATCGGGAATTCTGATTCATTTGCATCCGTTTTAGCTGTAATTCGGATGCATCCGAATCTCAGAAATTTTGTCCGAATTTCGTTTCAGAACAAATCGCACATGTCTAGTTTGGTTCTGGCTTCTCACTACTTAGGCCAGATAGGCCTGTATATGTGCTCCCAGTGTGCCTGACTCCTCACACACACACACTGCTTCCACAGGAAAGCCCTAAGAGTGTATACTCTTCCCAAAAATCCACCTATCAGAATTCCCTACTGGCTTATCTGTCTTGAGATATCTGGCATCCTTTCTCTGCCAGAACTGTCTCCCCGGTGTCATTTACCACATATGACAGACAGAGGGTGCATGCGGCTGACCAAGATGTACGCTCAATGATCAGCTCCGCGCCAGAACGGGAGAAGTGAGGACCTATTTAGACTATCACTGCCTTCAATCTTGGTAACTACAAGTGTCCTCGGGTCCGGGTTTCCCCCCCCCCCCGCCAACCGATCGATACCATCATGTCTTGCACCAGAAGTCGGGGTGGTAAACTGAGCCTGACTACGCTCCACAAGGCTTTAGGTTGCGCGACTAACAAGCTAGTGCTGGCGACACTGCAGAAGAACGAAGATTCCCGTTCCTCAGTCGATCCCTCAGACCCCCTCGAGGATATCTCACAAGCCAGCCAAGCAGCCCCAGAAGTTACCAACTCTTTGAATCTACCCTCCATAAGGCATTGGACAAAGTTTCCAAGCAGATCACTTTGCAGCTCATAAAAGAGATCAGGGATGTGGGCAAATGCACATCCACACTCGAATCCCGCTGTAATGACTTCACCACAATCGTAGAGGGACATGAGGAAGACTTGGAGCGACTGCGTTCAATGAACCTATCCCTCCTAACACAACTGGAAGATTCTGAGAATCTGCACATTAGAGGGGTCCCTGAATCGGTTCTGGACTTGCACTCAACGGTAACTGCGCTTTTCCAGGAATTGGCATTGGATATTCCCATTTAGAAACTCTCAAGACACACGCCTGAGTGCCCTCCGCGTGATATTATTGTGCACCTTCATTATTACTGCTCTAAAGAAAGACTTCTCCAAGCAGCGAGAGATGCTGGGACATTACAATTCCAAGGCTTCAGATACCAGATATTCTCTGACCTCTCACCGGCTACCATAGCTCGACAGCGGGAGTTCCGACCCCTACTCCACGTACTGCAAGCTAAGAAAATAAGATACAGATGGGGCTTCCCCTTTAAATTGCAGTTCTTCTATGATGGGAAAACTTTAATCACCGTGGATGTGATGCGTGAATGTCTAGATTCCCTGCACTTGTTGGGGTGTACCGATGCTGCCGCCGATAATAGTCTACCCTCTTCTCCATTATACACCGGAAGAGAGCACCCTATTCGCCCTTCGGCCAACCTACCTACGCCCTTACGGATGACACTGAACTCTCGTTCGACTCCTGGGACTTTCGGATTACTTTTTCATCAAGACTAAGGGCAGTGACACCGTCTAAGTCATGCCGCAATGCTGTGTATGTTGCCCCGTTTGGCTGGTCATTGTTCAGACCAGTCTACCACTGCACTACAGACTGTGACCTTCAAAGTTTCTTTCAAGGACGACCTCCATCTCTCCTTGCACTCGAATGGGTTGCATACTATGCTGTTATCGTAATTGATTGTTTCTAGGCTCCTTTGGCGCTGGATTGCCTCCTAGGGCCTGAGGCCTTTGTAGGGGTACTCTAGGGCCAGACCAGGCTGTTGTCTTTAGCTGATTTAACTATGGTTATTTTGATTTTGTTTCTTCCTGTTTTCGATATCTACACCTTAACGTCATGCTGTTATATCATTGCAGTGCTTCAAGGGTCTAAAGGCCACATAAGCCTCCCATTCCGGTACCCTCCATGCACCCCACCTTTCACTACTTTGGACTTTATACAGGTCCCTGATAAGTGAACAATACCTCATTTTGCTTGTTCAGAGGCTAGTCTTGGTCTTCTGAGTGTCTCCCCTCACTTGTTCTCCTGCTCCCTCCTTTTCCTTCTTTCCCTTCCCTTGATTTACTACCTACCCATCTCTCACCCTCTCTTTACCTTCTTTCCCCTATTTCTTTGGATCTTTTTCTTGCGTAACAAACCACATGGCCCTAAAATTATTATCACTCAATGTCAAGGGATTCAACCAACCTAACAAAAGGATCAAAGCCTTTAGAAACTTCAAACAACTTAGAGCTGATATTGTTTGTCTTCAAGAGACCCACTTTCCTCAGTCCTTCAATCCGACATTTTTAAATTCTAACTATCCTCTGTTTTTTTTAGCTTCTGCACCTAAGAAACATAGAGGAGTCCTGATAGCGTTCGGTCACTCCACTCCCTTTGTGAAGGAGAGCAAGGATCCGGAGGGCAGGTACCTGATTTTGGTGGGCTCAATCCATGACTGTCCGGTTACTGTGGTATCCCACTATGCCCCTAATACTGGTCAACTGGGATTTTTCTCACACTTGCTCCAGGTTGTTGACTTCCATGCTAAGGGGTCCTTGATATTATGCGGGGACTCAAATATCTCGATACATCGTCATGTTGATCGTCATCGGTATCTTCCCCAATCATGGCTCACAAACCCACTATTCAAGGTTGGTTGATTCAACTAGCCTCTCAAGCTAAAAAAAAAAAGGACATCCCGTATTGACCAACTTGAATCTGACCTTCAATCATCTTCCCAAGCTTTCCAACAGAACCCCAATCCTGAACATAGATCCCGGTTGTTTAATATTCGTACTGAACTAAACCTTTGCCTTACACACCTTTTAAATGACAGATTGGCCTGGACCAAACATAGATTCTACCTCAAAGAAGACAAACCGGACACCATGTTAGTGCACTGGCTTAGAGACACCAACTCCAGACGTGACCCTATTCTGCTGCACCTTTTTAGAGGCCAGGTGACTGCCCACCCAGTTAAAATACTGGACACTTTTCAGTCCCATTCAAGCGAAATGTATCGTACCACAGGTCCTTTGGATGAATCGAGTATAGAAGCCTTCTTTTCCACTCTCAACCTCCCCTCCCTATCTGAGGACAACAGACAAATGATTGATGCTCCCATAACATTAGATGAAGTTTTGAATGCCAACAAACTACTTAGCATTGGGAAACGACCTGGCCCTGATGGCTTTAGTGTCCTCTATTATAAGAAATTTGCAGACACCCTCACCCAGACACTCTTGCCCCGCACCTAACCACATATTTGAATGCCTTCCATCTGTATGATTCCTAAGCCTGAAACTGACCACACCTCCTGGACTAACTACCCTCCAATCTCCCTGATCAATATTGACCTTAAACTGTTTACCAAAATATTGACCCTAAGACTCCAGTCTCCTCTCTTAGATCTGATCTCTAAAACCAAGTGGGGTTCATGTTTGGATGCCAAGCAAGATGTTACTAGCCCTAGACATTAGTAAGGCTTTTGACTCAGTTGGGTGGGACTATTTGTGCTATACCCTATCTAAAGGGGGGTTTGGACCCTCATTTATGTGCTGGATTGATTCGTTATATTCTAAACCCACAGCTTATGTCCAATATCAAGGCTTCCATTCCCAAATTTTTGACATTACTAGAGGGACCAGACAGGGTTGCCCACTCTCCCCCTTCTGTTTGTGCTAGCCATAGAACCCCTTGCTCAAGCGATACAAAAGCATGTGGACATTAAGGGTATAGAAGTGGCAGGTTATCACCACAAACTAAGTTTGTTTGCTGACAATGCACTTCTGATTCTTACTGATCCATTGATTTATCTCCCAAATCTTCAACCCCTACTACAACAATTTGGTACCCTTTAGGTCTCTTTGTTAACTTGAAAAAATCCAAGGCGCTAAATGTTCCCCTTCCCCCATCCCTATGTTTCTCATTACAACAATCTTTCCCCTATCCACGGGTAGCCGCAGCGCTGCTCTATCTGGGGATACACCTCACCCCCTCTTACGATCAACTGTATCACGCAAACTACCCTAGACTATTTTCTCATATGGAATCCCTGCTGTTCTCTTGGGCGAAACATCCCCTATCGTGGCTTGGCAGGGTTGCGGCAGTCCAAATGACACTGCTCCCCAAATTCTTATATCACGCAAGAGTCCTTCTCGTCTCCATCCCCATCTTTCAACTTCGGCTACTCCAACACCACATACTTCGCTTCATTTGGAAAGGCTCCTTCCCGAGAGTGTCTCATCTATTTCTCTACCGTAATAAACTAGAAGGGGGATTGGGACTCCCCTTTTTCCAGAAATATTATCAGGCGGGTCAGCTAGCTCCTCAGGTACACTGTTTTGGGAAAACTGAAATGCCCCTATGGGTCTCGTTGGAAGCCTATTAATGTTTCCCAATATCCCTCCTCAACCTCTCTTGGCTACCAACCAAAGTGCGTCGGAACCTCACTAACCCCGTTCTTAAACATACCTTGAAAATCTGGGATGGGCTGCGACACCCTTTGGGTTGGATGTCCCCTCATTCTCCCCTGATGTCTATCCATGGCAACCCACTATTCCAACCAGGATTTTCCAACCCCACTGCCTTTAAGTTTAATTAAAGACTTCTGTTCTGAGACAGGTATTCTACCGTTCCCGACACTTCAAGCTAAACACCACCTAACCCCTAGACATGTCTTCCAATTCCTACAAATCAAAAATGTTTTGCTGATCGGATTAGGCTCCTTACGACTCCTTCCCCCTTTCACCCCCTTCGAGCGACTCTTATATCATGGAACCCGTTCAGGGACTATATCTACCCGATATACCCTTTTGCAAGATAAACTACATACCTCCCCTCCTTCCTACGCTTCCAGGTGGGAACAAGACCTGGGATGCTCCTTTTCCTCTGACACCTGGGGGGTGATTTACTAACCTAAACACATGCACGCACCAGGTGCGTGTGATTTTTACACAGCAAAGCGTATTTATCAACCAAAAAGTCTCTATAAGCATATTTCCACTAATGCCATATATGGAAAAATCATGCACATGATGCATATATAATGCTGCTTCACAGTTTAGACAAAAATGGTTAGCTCATGCATTTACATTCCTGCATTCATCAACGCAAGCAACACAACGTAGAGCTAATTTACACAACATCACCTTGCAATTCAGGGCAGGGCTTTGCACAACACACCTGCTGGGTGTGTACACACTACAAAGGTGTTTAGATTCCACCCATAGATCATGCTGGGAGGGAACACACTACAGAGGTGTATACATGTTCGTGGTGTGTTTATAAGGTTAGTAAATCAACCCCCTGGACTCAGATATGGGTAACAACTTCTCAAAGTTCAATATCCAAGCGATAGAGGCCAGCTACAAATTGCTCTTTAGGTGGTACTTGGTCCCACTCAGGATCTCCAAAGCTATCCCATCCTACTCTCCGAATTGTTTTTGGGGTTGCCGGGTGGAGGGATCGGTCCTTCGCATTTGGTGGTCCTGCCCTAAGGTAAGGAGATTCAGACACAGAGTCTACCAACTTTTATAAACGATTACTGGCAAGACATTTCGCAAGGACCCTTTGGAAGCTCTGTTACATAAAAAACCACTGGTGTGCATGGTACGTCAACACCGGTTGATTACCTTCATTCTCACAGAAGCCAAGCGGGTCATTGCAAAAGCTTGGAAGTCCCCTGACCTTCCCTTTGCTGAAGTCAAGCATAGAGTAACACATGTGATGTTCTTTGAGAAGCTCACTGCAATCAAAAGGGATGCCTTGGTGCCATTCAAGAGACTGTGGGAGGCATGGATTGAGTCGTACCTCCCTCCCTCTTTCAGTGCAGATTCCTTGACTATATGAGGACCTATGGCTGGAACTGGTGACCAGCTACAGTGTATCTCCACTCCTTCACTCTTATACTTTGCTTTTCCTCATTTTGCCTTTCTTTTCCACCTCTCTCTCCCCATCTCTCCTTCCCCTTATTGACTACTCCTCTCTTCCTCCTCCTACGATGTCCACCTCCCAGGGACGAACCAGGTAACTCAGGCTACCTCTCTGTGACCTTGACTCAAAGTCCGTGTTAATGTGTTGATTCTATTGATATTGAGACCTTGCAGTTTCTTTGGACCTTTTCTGGACTAATGTTATCTTTATGATGCTTGTCTATCTGTTTAAAAGTAATAAAAACCTTTTTGAACGAAAAATATGATAGGCAGTCTGTTACTTTATAGTTTTTTTTATAAATATTTTTTCTTTGCTGCTTTGTTATTCTTGTAATTTATGGTATGTTTCCTGTTTTTATATAAAGCATTTTTTTTTCTATTTTTACAAAAACAATTTGTTACTGTAGGGACGTATAGTATAGTGCACCCAGCATAGTTTTGTCAGTGGCTCCTTCTGAAATATTTGACATCCAACTGGATGGAAAGCCCTGCCCAGCATGTGCTGCCTCATACACATGCAAAAGCTAATTTCTGAATAAGAACATCAACATGTGGAGTCTTCTTCGGTGCCCACCAGTGAGGGCTAAGAAGGGGCTAAGAAGAGAGGGTCCTCACACAGCAGAATGTGATGCCCGGCGGTGCCTGCAGCACATTCTGCGGGACCAGTGACAGCCTCTCGATCCCGGCCGCACAGCCGCCCATACATGCTGCAGGCGGCTGTGCAGCAGGGAAGGAGCGGCACTATCTCGGGGGTGCCGCCTTCTTCCTCGCTGGGCCCCCCCACGTGGTGGAATGCTAGGGCAATTGCGACCGATGCGACCCTGGTAGTTCCACCAGCGCCCAGAGCAGAAATGTATTATTGCTCTGCTCCATAGGCAGTGTACAGATGTGAAAGCTTCATTAAAAAGAAGATATATTGTAAGGCATGGTTTAGTGCAGGGGTGTGCAACTATGGCTCTTCAGCTATGCTTTAACTACAAATCCTGACATGACTCTGCCTCTTGAGGAATGCCTGTGATTGTCAGTCTTACAATGACTCTGCAACAGCTGGAGAGCTGGAGTTGCCCACCCCTGGTTTTAGTATGACAGCAAAGTATCAATTTACAGTTAGATAAAATTAATATTTTACTTCTAATGATAAATTAAAGGGATTTACAAGAGATATATAGACATGGATTAAAAACACAGCAAAGCAGCAGTATCTTGCCAAATAAATAGAGATGATTTTTTCTTAAACATTGCAATAGCCTACATTAGCCTCCTAGTCCCTGCCATTATGCCAGGCTATTCAGATGGGTAAAGCCAAAAACGTCTAGTACTGTATACCTAGGTTTTTAAATTACCTAATTTTGTGTTTTGGTTGAATTCAGTAACAGTTTTTTAGTTTAGGTACAAAGACAGAGTTTCTTTAAGTCACAGAAATATATTTTTTTAGGACACAGAAGATACATTTAAAAGTGTTACCTGTTTAATTTAATTAGTAACAAAAATAAAAAAATATCTCAGCTTCAATAAATATTATCCTCTGGTTTGGTAGCATTCTATTTCTGTTCATGCAAAGTATACACTACATTAGAGCAATTCTGTTCAGTATGAAAAAGCTTAATTTATGATTTATTTATATGTGAGAGAAAATAGAAGTCATGGCAACAATTGCATCTAGACCGCCCACACTTTTCAATTGTATAAATTTGCTATTGATACTTTCTTTACTACCACTGACACATGCTTATTTGTCTATACAAAGATGGCACCAAGCTTTTGGGAAAAAAGGAAGAGAAAGACCCTGCCAGGAGGAATACTGTGATCTTTGCAAGTGTTAATACATGCTCTACCTGCACATATTACACTAAGCACGCATTCACTAAACAGAAAAAAATCTGACAATGTATGTGTAAACCCTAACAATGAATTTCTCTTTTTATCCGTTTTGGTTTGTTAAATATACAATTCAAAGTGTTTTGTTATACCTGTTCAATTAATGCACAATAAACTTGTAGGAATTACCATTGTTTCGAACTCTCTCCATAGACTAAAGTATATCCCCCATGTTATGAAGATGAGGAGAAGGGGAAGGTGTTCTGTAGTCCTAAAACATGTCCTGCACTAGGGTGACAACCCTGCCCTTCCAAAGATGCAGTACAGTGAGTTAGCATTGTTACCCTAGTACA
This sequence comes from Nanorana parkeri, assembly GCF_000935625.1. NCBI lineage: Eukaryota > Metazoa > Chordata > Amphibia > Anura > Dicroglossidae > Nanorana > Nanorana parkeri. Next base: position 29,982 of record NW_017308634.1, on the reverse strand, counting down.
AGAAGCCTGTTAATCAGAAAGATCACCAGGTAAGCTTCAATGATATACATTTGTGTCCTTGGGATTACATATGCTTTAATTCTGCCTTAAAAAGTGTGACCAAGGACTCAAGCAGTGGAATCTCTATAAATGGGTTTCCAGCTGAGAGCAGTCATTATGGTGAGAGTGTATCATTCTCACTGCTGGATCCTCCATGTATTAATTTATTTTACATTTGAGTGAAAAAAGTTTGAAACATAATGGCCACTTTTGTGCAACTGTATCTACGATAGAAAGGGCTATACAAGCCAGTGGGAAATTTAACCTGTTTGTATCTATCCAAAATCTAAACATCTGTTTCATCTATTTAGCCTTCAGTCATCAAGACAATTGAATTCTCTTTTATATCTAATTCATGTAGAACAATTCATTCCCCATGCACCTAAACCTTTTTATGCCATTTTTAACATTATTGCTTAAGTTATTGTGTAAATCAAAAAGCTCCAAATTAGGATTAAATAATTGCCAATACTCAAATTCAACACAGAGTTCCTCTTGGCTAAAGCACATTTAAAAGCCATTTTTCATGCAAATGATGGAAATGGATGTTAAAGTCGAAGTCACAATCTAAAGGTCACTCGTACTGGTCTTACAAAAAGGTACTAACATCTTTTATAAAATACAACACTTTATTTCAGCTAGATGGCCTTTTTAATAGTTTCACTCTAATTGCTAGCTTTTGGGGCCGCCGTTTTAGGAAGCACAAAATTGAAACCATTAGCTTTAATCGGCAATACCTCTTGCAGACCTTCACTATGGACTCTGATAAAACCATTTACTGATATTTAAGTAGAACAATAAAACTGCCTCTTTCATTTAATTTAAATATTTATTTTTTCATTTGACAGAAGTAAAGCTATGGATGACCTTTAGAAATCGCAGAAATTACCAAAGAAAGCTTTGTTATTGCTGTAAGGATTTAACACAGATAGGTGTAATTTTAGTAAACTGTAGTTACAAGATAGACTTTTATAGAGCTATTTGAAAGGGTGTACTGATGACAAAATGGCTATAGAAAATGGAAATTACTTTCGAACGAAGAAAATTAGTGTAATTAGCAGCTTTTGCAACACTACAAGTGACCACTAACACTGGCAATACATTGTCATCAGATTCCACAGGTACATTTTGTACACCAGACATAGTTACTCTATCCCAATCTCCTTCCTTAGGAGAACTGTGCACCTCTACCCTTCTTCCCTCCATCTTCTGTCCATCCCAAGTGCAAAAGATGTTACACCCACATGTTTACATAGTACCTTGATATGTCCAGCTGTTCTGGTTGGGTGTCATCAGAAGGTGCATAGTAGGAGACCAGGGTCCCCAGATCTGAACCTAGAAACACCAGGATGTCTCTATGCATTTCACAGATGTCTTTGGCTTCATGCAGAGTCCCATACACTTGTAGATTAAGTCCAATCGAAGATAACACAGTTTCTGGCTTTTGTGAATGACACTTAGATGGACACATGAGCTGCAACTGCAGCCATCTTTTCTGGTCCCTTAAGGGGTCATTTACAGAAAAATCTCAACTAATCAAAGGGTCTGAGGTATTTTCTAAATGGACTAGAGAGTAGGATGCTTGGTCAATACACCCTTAACGTGCAATTGAAGCAAAAACTTTTTTTTTAGTTTTTGATAGCCTATAGCCAGTATCTGCATCTTAGACGCATCTGCTCGGCTGATGATTTATTTGAGGATGAGGCCAAAAAACTCAGAGACAGATTACTGTTTAGAGGTTATAGTAAAAAATTACTTAAGAGAGCCTACCAACGTGTGATGGTCCAGCAACGAGAAAAATTGATCTATTCTTCAAAGAAAGAACTTAGAAATTCTGGCGAAACATCCGGTATTCGCTTTATTACGCGATACTCCAACCAACATGTTCAAGTCGGAAACATTATGGAGAAACACTGGCATGTACTTTTGGAGGATGCCAGAATCTCTAAGTTCCTGGGCAAAAAATCCCAAATTGTATATATAGGCGCCCTAGATCCCAAGACCAATTAACACATAGTCACTATCTATCACAGTTAGAAATCAACCCCGGAGGTGCCAAGGGCACCTTTTGTTGCCAACAATGCAATTTTTGTAAATATATACAGCAGGGTAATCACATACAATTACCTAACGGTAGGTTATGGTTCCCTAGAGACTATATTTACTATAACACTTAAGGGAATTGGCTACCTTATGACGTGCGCCTGTGGTGCGTTCTACATTGGTAAAACAATAAGATCATTCTCCAGACGGATTCAGGATCATATTTATTTGGCCATGAATGGAAAGATGACCACACCAGTTAGCCGACATATTGGACTTCATCACAACTTCAACCCTGGAGTCCTATCCTTTTATGGCCTGGAATACATTGAGGACAGTATACGGGGAGGGAACTTGGATCAGAAAGTACCCCGTAAAGAAATGGAATGGATATATGAATTGCATGCTACAAGACCTCCTGGCCTCAATTAAGCTTTGAGCTTTAAACCATTCCTATAATAAAAACCTAGAGCTTTAGGATCTATTGAAACTACTCCTCCCATCTCTTGGGGTAAGGTATACCTCTGTTCTTACTAGATATTCTTGGTGACCAATTAGGTATAGTGTGGCATCTGTTCCCTCTCTTCCTTTCTTTTTTCCCCCCCACTTTCCTACATAGGCATCAATTGTACATCTTTGTATACTATCAGGGATGATTCCATTTAAAGTGTGGGAAATGTTTTCCTCATGTTTCCTTTTTTCTATTTATTTGGTCCTCCAGGTGTTCCATCTCCTTTTCGTCAGGCATCGCCCCAATTCTTAAGGGGTGTTTCTTGGTAGCAACGGGGATGCCATACCGGGAGTTGGCATAATCATGTACATATCCGCCTTGGGCACGCATCATGATTCTCATTTGTGTTATATATTCTATATATGTGATATACTTCTTGGGTGCCTATTACATCAATTAATGTTCAATATACTAATTATTTTCTTCTATGAATTATGCCAATATATTATTATCTTTATATTATGTGGTCATTATGCAAATATTGTTTTTTAATCTTACTGAATAATATACTAATGGATCATGTTTCTATTATTGTTTAATACTAGCCAATTACGTTTCAGGATTATATCACCACCATTATGTCTGTTATTCATCTTGTCTCTTCATATTTTTTATATTCTATAGATGATTTAAGGTATATGCCGTCTCTGCCTTCCTTAGTACGTTCTCATCCTTGCGGATCATGTTGTGGGGCGGACCTATACTATGCCCGAGTTGGGCTGTCTATTAGGGTAGTTATCCTACATAGGGACTGTTTAGGTCCCGTTCTATGTTCCCAGTGTATGCGGGCATGGTCGTTTTTATATAACGACCCGGCAGCGCTATCTTTTTTCTCCCGGCCCCTTTAACATCCTCAGAACGGCATCCATCAGATATGAGTCACGGTGGGAGTGTTCCCACTTACGTGCCGCTCATTGTCCATTACCTGTGACTCACTGGGAGGTCAGCTGAACTCCTATGTCAGACGCCACCGTCTTATGCCCGCACATCGCCGCCACTACTTGCAGTGTGTAGCTGGAGACGGCCCCATTCAAACTGGTGGCATCTGGTGTTGGAGATTCGTTAGCAGGGTTTTTTTAGATCACACTGCATTGATGGGCTTGATCCTTATTGTGATTCTCGTTTGGTGAGTAATGGCTTCTATAGCCATTATGTTCTCTAATCAAGATCACTCTTATTTCGTTACCACTCTCTTCCTGATAATTATAATTACCCAACTGATTTACATAATCTTTAGCTTTTTTATGGGCACTGAATCAATGATCTAGGTAAATTAATCTTCTTAGTATTAATTGTTTATATCTGGTTGATATACATATCCTCCATTGTTTAGCTAATCATTGGACATTAAATAAGGGATTGATTGATTGATAACCTCTGATTGACATTAAGGGGGAGGCCCCTTGTCTTGGTATGGTGCTGCCTCTTTTCCTGTTTACATCATATCTATATGTGTGGTTTATTGTAGATGGATCTACTCTCGGCATGAGATTATTTCCTTTACTATTCCCTCATTAATAATCTCTATGAGCAACCCCTGATCGTGTTTGTTCTCCTCCACCCTGGGATCACTTGTTTCTCGGTTCCGCCCTACGTCTTGGTTTTTGCACTTAAAAACTTTGCACTGAGGGGGTAAGGATGACCGGCATTCCGTTGTAAAAATATTATATGATTTATTATGATTCAATGTGATTATACTGATGTTGCCTTTTTCTATGATCTTCAGACCTCCTCCTTCTCCTGAAGAAGCGTCGTAGAGCATCGCACTATCACCCACCTTTATGGTTCCATTTGAGGTTTTGTAATACTGTTCAATGAATTATCAATATACAGAGCCTATATGGTATCAATTGATTGTTCTGACTAGGCCTAAATCATGTCATCAGTTTTGATCATGTCTATCATAGCAATCACTATGGAACTTTGTGGGTACTAGGAGGTTTACCTTATAATAATGTATTGGTCAAATGTTTTTATATATTCACTTATTCATGTTTTTTAAAACCTTTTTGTACAAATAAATATTATATTTTATATACTACCTTTTGTGTTTTGGACTTGTCATTTGGTGCCAAAAAATCCCAACTGTTTTTTTTTTTCCATTTGCTACTATTCGTTTTTGATAGAGTGGAGAGGAATTAGAACCACTGTCAGGTTTTATTGCTGTCTGTGTCCTTGATAAGGAGATTCACGCAGTCAGGAAAATCAAGCACACAGCCATGCCTGAAGATCTGCATGTGCACAAGGGCAACAGAAAGGTCAAGCACTAGTCTGTGTGTGGAGATATGCGCATGGATGTGGCTCATGGCAAACAGCTACATTGGCTCAAACATCTGGGGTAGGATTGTGCTGACTAATGTGCATGCACATTGACCTATTTAAATTGGAGCACCACTGAAAAGAGTTCTCTCTGACATCCCGGTATCTTGGCTGACCAGGTGTTGCTGATCCTGGCACTGTTTAGTTTCCAGATGGCATGAGGACACATCGCTCCATCTGGAACAGCTATAGGCACGCATGCCACTTTGTGTCCTGCATACTCTGTTCCAACTCCAGGAGGTGCTGGATAGGAGGTGTAAGGGAAGCCTTCACATCACTCAGCCTCCACCAGATATCTGACACACCCTCTCTATTTGGCCTGGTGACCAGTATTACTGAAAGTGAAAAACAATCCCCAAATTAAACCTTCTTGGTTAAACCTGCCAACCACCAGGGACTTCCCTCTCTTCTGAGGGATTTTCTCTCACTTCCTGTTGTGACTATCAGACAGGAAGTGAAAGAATTTTCCCAATGTGATACAGATGGTAAAAGACTAGCAGACTTTTTAACCCTACCTCACTCTATCTAAAACTAAAGAAAAAGTTTTGGCTTCAGTTCTAGTTTCTGTTTAATACTTGTTATTGAAACAAATAGAATTAAAACAACAAAGTACAATATAAGTACAGTAAATCTAGAGATTTGCAGTGCAAAGTAGAGCAAATGCAATGAAATAACTTAGACAGAATAATATGAATCAAAGCCTGTTAGATAACACAACCATCCCGAAGCAACACTGCAGTAACAATAAAAAATCTAAATCACCCAAGTAAAGGTAAATATCCCCAAAGGTCTCCAAGCCCCATAGAAAGAAAATAAAGGGAAAGAGAGGGTGGAAAAACAAAAAGGAAAGAGAAAGAATATAAGCAGCGACAGGAATAAAGGGCAACAAGGAAAGAGAAAATGGACAGAAGTAAGCGAATCCACACAGAGTAAATGTTAGATAGTACTAAAAGTCAGATGCCGGCTTTTAGTTTCATTTTCGGCCCGCGTACAGCAGAGGACGCCGCGGGCTCGCAGGGACAAGGTGAGTGTCACTTTTCTCTGCAACCCCGAGTCTGGCTCGGGGTTACCGCTCCTAGCATTGAAAATTCACCAGGGAGGTTAAGGAAAACATATAAAAGTAGGGAGGGAGGTATGATTCAATCCAGGGCTCCACAAATTTCAGAAATTTAGATAATGTGTCATTTTAAATCAATGTTAGTTTTTCAAAAAATATGACCCACGAGACTCTCTTTTTTACTTTCCCGAAGGGTAAATTGGGTGACCTCCAAGCCTTCGCAATGACTCTCTTAGATTCTGATTGGGCAAGTTACCATCTTTCTAATCTTTGAGTGTAACCAGAGGAGCTTAGTAAGCACTATAGGGGAACATAAGTAAGTTTCCAAAAAGACCTATAAAAGGCATCTCCAATTCCCTGTACCAATATACCAAAGGAGCTAACTGAGCAGCCTGATAATATATTTGTGGAACCAGGGAAGACTCAATCCACCCTTTTGTTTAGTTTAATAAAGAATAGATTGGGATATTCTAGGAAAGAAAACCCCGCCAAACAAATCTCAGTATTCATCTTTGTAGAGCTCTTTATTTGAAGGTAGGGATTGGGACCGGAAAAACTCTCACATGGTACAGAAATTTAGGTAGTAGAGACATTTTAAAAGTCGTGACCTTTCCAAGCCTGGACAATGAATGTTTCTACCAAGATGACAATAGTAAATAAAGATACAAGAACAACTTGGGATAGTTTGCCTGACACAGTTGATCATACAAAGGAGTGAGTTGGATCTCCAAATAGGGCAAGGAGGAGGTTACCCACTTGTGAGGGAATGATAACTGCAAATATTGACATAGGGAGGAAGGAAGGTATACATTGAGTGCCTTAGACTTTCCCATGTTGACATATAACATGGGAGAAATCCCCAAAGTTCTGTAGCAAAGGTTGAAAAATGGGTAAGGAGATCAAAGGATCAGAAATTATCAGAAGAGCATTGTCAGCAAAAAAAATTATCTTGTGGTGATATCCCACCACCTCCACACCTCTGATGTATGTGTGCAACCATATAGCTTGAGCCAGGGGTTCTATGGCCAACGCATACAAAAGGGTAGATAAAAGGACAGCCTTGCCAGGTTCCCATAGATATAGAAAAGACCTCCGAACGGAAGCCCTGCTTTTTTGTTCATAGGCTGTAGGTGTAGAAAACAATACATCAGGCAAGTGCAAAAAGGATGGCCCAAAACCCTACTTGTTTAGGACATAGCATATGTAATCCCACCCAGGGAATCAAATGCTTTGCAGATATCCAAAGCCAGCAACATAACCGGGGGAACATCGTTGACGGGCCAGATAGAGAAGTAAAGAGATTCTCCTAATACAATTGCCCCAGCATAAAACCAACTTTGTCTTCATAAATCAAATTCAAAAGTGGAGTTTGAATTCTATTAGCAAAGATTTTTGTAACTGTAATTTGAGGTCTATATTAATCAGTGATATAAGCCACAAATTAGTCTAAGAGGTATGATCACTCCCTGGCTTTAGAATCATACAAATGGATGGCAAAAGTGAGTCTGTTCCCAAATGGTTCCCATCTCTCAGTGTATTAAAAAATGTTGTCAAGTGTGGAGTGAGAATATCTGCAAACTTTTTATAGTAAGAGGCAGTGAAGCCATCTAGCCCAGGTTGTTTGCAAGACTTAAGCTGTTTTATAGTTCTCATGACTTCCTCCGAAGTTATAGGAGCAGTTATCACATATTTAACATTCACTGAGAGACGTGAAAGATTAAGGTCAGACAAAAAGGCATCTGCCTACTGATGGTCCAAAGAACCCTTAGCACGATACAATTCCTGAAGGTAAGTATCAAAAGTCTGCGATATTTTAACTGGATTGGCTGTCAATGGTCCCCTATGAAGATGGAGCTGAATTGGGGTATGTCTGGAACCATTATCCCTCAATGTGTGTGACCACAAAGTGTCGGGTTTATCACCTTTGTAATAAAACCTGTGTCTAGTCCATCACATGTAATCAGTAGCCAAGTGGGTAAGACATAAATTGAGCCTGGTGCGGAGGCTAAATAGTTCTATTATCAGGAGAAGGGTCAAGTTGAAAGGCCTGTGACACTTGTTCTAGTTCAGTTTCAAATTGCCTGATACAAGACTCTCTCTTATATTTGGCTCAAGATGATAACTGGATCAGTTTGCCACAAAGGGTAGCTTTGTGGGCCTCCTAAACTGTCACGTAGGATGACACTGAAGTAGAAATTAAAGTAAAGTAATATTTTAAAGTGGACAGGACAGAGTGAAAGATCTTAGGATTCGCAAGTAGAAACCAAGTGAACCCCTCCTTCCATGGAAGGGAGAGACCACAAGACAAACTCACCAGAACATGTTCTGACCATGGGACAGGGATAATCAAAGCTGAGGACACCCAGGGGACATTGGTGGAAGGTACAGAAATATGGTCTATATGTGAAAAAGTATTATGAGGGTTGGAGTAAAAAGTGTAGGATGCAGTTCCCGCCACAAATCCACCCGGAGATGGTCTGTCAATAAAGATCGAAACTGTTTAGCAGTGGTCAGGTCTGATAATGGAGCCAATAAAGGTGACCAGGACACCCCTGTGCTTTGTCTGTGCAGAGGCTGAAAAAAACAGGATCATTTGAGTGCAAAAAACTAGGAGTGGAAATTTGCAAGAAATATGTTTCCTGGAGACAAATAATGTCAGCATGAAGTAACAAAAGGTTTTCACTGTTTTGTTTACTTGGTTAAGAAATTGTACATTTAGGGATACAACCTTGAGAGACATAGTGGGAATAAGGTTCAAAAGAGTGCTTCTTTAGAAAGATGAGGGCCAAACGAAAGCGAGAAGAAGAGAGACCAAGATAAGAGAGGCAGTGAAAGATAAAAGAGAAGAAAAGGGGCAAAGGAAGAATTCAAAGTTAGTGAGAGATAGAACAGATTAATGAGAAGAGGAGAAAGGGACTGGAGACCTATCATGAAAGTTCCCTTTAGGAGAAAAATAGAAAAGAACACAGACTACAATTTTTCAATAGCATTCACTCTTCAAGACCCTAGATGGAACTTGGGTCAGAGGCAGGGAAATGTGGGGCACATGGGATAAACCAGAATGGGAAAAGGGCCTAGCAGTGAATAAGGTAATTCAAACATATGGACAGCTCTGTGTGTTGGAGAACTAAAGGACACCGCTAGTATAAATGAACAATTTAACTATGAGGAAGGAAAGAGTAACAGCCGCATATTAATATCCACCAGAGTGCAAGATATAACAATGCTATTGAACCAAAAAGAAAGACATTGGGTTAGGCAAACAATATGATGGAGAGGCCACATACACGTCATACCCAGCAACCAGCTTGAAGAGTAGTGTAATTAGCGTAGAACAGTGAGCAGTTCATACACGACAATAGTTGGCAACTGTTCTGAAAAGAAAAACAGTTGAAGAAGAGTAGCACTTCCAAAACAATATTTCCAACAAACGTGGACATATTAAAAGTCACTATAATGGAAAAGCAAATCAGGATCAGAAAGAAAAAAAAATATGACATGTGACAAGGTCCTGTAGTGATTAACGGTGGCAGGTGGGAGCATGAAAAATAAAGTGGCCAGCAATTCTGAATAGTTCCAAAAAACCGTAACGTCCCAACAAAAGAACACGAAAGTCAGTTTCAATGCTTCGGTTTTGCAATCATGAATGTGCACAACAATGTAAAGAACTAGTCATATAGTAGAAGTCCATGTAGATTCTCAACTCTCCTCATTGGAAGAAGATGGAGATTTCGGACTCATTGGAGCATCGGTTGGAGGAACATCCCCCAGCCCTGAAGAACAAGTAATCTTGGTACATCTACCTTCCAGAGCAGAAGTAGAGGGCCCATCCACTGAGGCAGCATCCATGCGACTAAGAAGATATAAGGAAACTACACAGTCGTGGGCATTATCTACCGTAGTGAATGTGTATGCCCTTCGGTCATGGAAAAACTGTAGCTTGAATGAAAAGCCCCAATGGTATATAATCTGTTTGGCCTGAAGAGATGTAGCAGCGGCTTGAACTCCCTCCAATGGGAAATAGTAGCAGGCGAGAGATTCAAGAACAGTTGGCAAGTATAACCCTGAATGTGAAGTGAAGGAACATCCCTCGCCACCTATAACAGACGTTTCTTGGTACCTTAGAAATGGAGACATGCTATGATGTCTCGTGGTGGGCCATCAGGTGTGCGCTTAGTAAGAGCCCTCTGAATCCTATTAAATTCCCTTCTCTTAATGGGCAATTCAGGTGCAAGTCCCTGTAATATGTTAGCTCAGATTAGTAGATTAGAGCTGTGATCAGTTGTGTGAGAAGAGAAGGATTCATGCAACATAAATGTTCTAGTTCATTCTCATGACCATCTATCACGGTAGTGATATCATTACAGTGGGCCTCCAATGTAGAATTTTGCCTGCCAAAATCACAGATCTCTTTGATCAGCTGGGTGGTAATCTGTTTGGAGACCTGGTCCAAGGCCTTGTGGAGGCTAGCTTCAAATTAGGCCATGAAGGCGTTTGAGCTTACCAAATCCATTGGAGTGGGGCTAGGGTCACCATCCAGCTGGTCCAGGGATCACTAGAGGAGTGTGAGTCATCATCAGCCGGCATAGATGTTGAGTCCAGTTTGTGGGCTGCGTGGCTTGATTCAGATTTCCCTGTTTCTTGGCTGAAGCGTGGACCATCGTGACAGTGATCATAAAATAGGAGATAACCACCAATAAAGAGGCTTGCATGCAGGAAAAAGGAGTCCAGCTTGGTCAGCCGCGTGCATGCACCCCCGGGCTTCAGTTTTACCTTAATGCCAACTTTTCTACCTATATTTCTAGAAGACAAGGTTTTACAATCCAACAACCAACATATTATTGAACAGAATGAAATTACAATTTAATATAAACAACATACAATATAAATTAAGTGCTGTAACAGGGTATATGACTCAGGGTAGAGAGGTTGAAAAGGGCAACTTTCCATGGCTAGGACAGGGCTAAGCATTTTTCCCCAACAGGTACACCTACTCTCTATATTAATTAGCCTGCCCCCAGCAATAGCAGTGGGAGCTCAGAGGGAGGGGAGATATAGACCTAGGCTGTACTGGATGGATGCAGACACAGACTTGAGAGCATTTGAATACCTGTGGGATAAGGTCTGATTAAAAACTGATGAAGACTGATTGTTTGTGCATCTTGTTTTTGCACTGGAAGTTGGAATATCCACTCCAGTAAGAAGTAGTGAGGGAAACCACTGTCAGTTAGCCTCCTAAGTTGGAGTAGGCCATTTTATTTTGTGTTACTTTGAAATTGCTGCTGGAAGCTGTTTTGTTTAAAAGGGGAACATACCCTATTGATGGAAAGATACTTTTTATGTTTGCTCAGACCAGTGACTTTCTACTACAGACCAGTGACTTTCCTACGGTGTATATATTGTTTTAATGTGCTCCATTTGCCTGCTGGATATTGTAGCATAGGCGTGTTTAGTGTCTAATCAATTGTAAACAGTGTAATTATTTTTGATGGTCTTCTTTGTCTCAGCGTATCTTGAGCCGGTTGTTTTTATTGCTTAATGTGTACTTTTTCTGCTTCTCAACACAGCCATAATGGTTTGAGATACAAGATAAATCTGACCATCCCTGTTACCAACTTGTGCATTTTGGAGAAAGTAAGGGTGGCACTGTGTGGAACATGACTTCCCTATTCTCTCCACACATTTTGGGGTTTGTCAGACCTCTTTATCATCACACAATAGTTGCCACAGTTTTACTTTAAAGGAGAACTCCAGGCAAAAGTGTTCTTAACCCATCCAGTGGGGCTACACCCACACTGAAAAGGTTAAGTGCTCATTTTTGTCTAGGTGCTAAAAAAAAGTTATACTCCCCTATACTCCACTAAACCTCCGAGCCGGCTGCCTGCTTCTCTGTTCACCAAAGCCTCTCTCGCTGCAGCATTGGACTGTTCCTCATTGTCCTCACATCTATACACTGTATACATGATGATTCATGGGAAAAATAATGTAATCTGTACATGGTTTATAATTCACATTCACAGTGTAATGCCTCCAAACTTGTTTTTACAGAGGGTTTTTGCTACCTAAAAAACCATCAGCAGCCACAATACTTGTCGCAGTATTCAGCAGAAAGGTCAGTGTCAGATGATGCTTTCTAAACATTTTCTGCCAAATGTGTTTGTAGTGTAATTGGTGTTTTCATCACTGTATTCTCTGTCAGAGATGTTGGGTTGCTACACTTTACATAGACTGTATGGACTAAGGCTAGCCATAAATGTGTAGATGTCTCTTGTTTAACCCTGTGGGCTTGTGGGTTGATGAGAGAAGTCACTCGATTCCCCCATCCAAACTAAAGAGCATGGATGGAGGAATTTCCTCTGCTGGCTATTGTATTCAGACAGACATGGAACCCACAGCTGTCTGAATACCTGAACAGTGACTGTAGTTAACTGAATGCAGTCACTGTTTGGTTGATCATTTTGGAGCTCATAGAGCAAACCGACTTAAATTTGGAGCTGTAGATTGCCAGCTTAAAGGTTGCAGCTATCCCCAAAAAAAAAAAAAAAAATTAATAATGAATACCTTCTTAGCTGGGTTTCTGTCCTTATTATGATAAATCATCCCTTATAAACAGTATTTTAAAATAATGTATAACAATATAGTATACATCTTGTACAACACCCCTAATAAACTACATTCTCTGCCTACAATAGCTTGCTGGACACACAGCAAAAACAGGTCTCCCTGGAATTTTTTTAAAAATGTTGGCAACTATGGAGTTGTAGAAAAAAAGTATATGCAGCATTTTGTGGTGCCTGGTGCACTTGCTTATTAGGGATGCACCGATACCGATACTAGTATCGATATCGGTGCCGATTCCGAGTATTTGGGCAAGTACTCGTACTCGCCCAAATGCTCAGATGCCTAGCACGAGTACTTCCGGTATCAGGAAGCTGCCCGTCATTACACGCTGCCCGGTTTTGCGATTGACCGGAAGCTGGCCTCGTGAGGTAAGGCTTCCTTACCTTAGTATGTGCAGCCTGTCATCCTCCGGGGCCTCTCCAGCGAGAATGCGGCCTTCGTCCAGTACCCAGCCCGAGTCGTCCAATCAGGAAGCCGGGCGCCGTCTAATGACGCAACGCTCTGCTTTCTGATTGGCCGGGAAGCTGGCTTCATGCTCCCTCGTCATCTCATGACAAGAGAGCATGGAGCCGGCCTCCCAGCCAATCAGAAAGCAGGGCGTCGCATTATTACACAGCGCCCGGCTTCCTGATTGGCCGGCTAGACGGCTCCGGACAAAGGCCGTGTTCTCACTGGAGAGGCCCCGGGGGATGACAGGCTGCACATACTAAGGTAAGAGGGGACTTTCTTGTTAATCGGGAAGCCGGGTGGCGACTCTTTACATGCTGCCCGGCTTCCCGACTAATCAGGAAGCCAGGTGGCGAGTCATTACACGTTACTCGGTAATTGGTATCGGCGAGTTCCGGAAAAAAATTATCGGTACTCGTACTCGGTACCAAAATACCGGTATCGGTGCATCCCTATTGCTTATGTTTATTTTTTACTCATTTTTTTCTTAATTACATATTTACTTTATCTGCAGACCTTTGATTATAACTGTATTGTACCTTACTGAACCAGAGTGGTTTGTGAATGCTGTTTTTTTCCTCCATTAATCCTTGTGTATTTGGTGAGGCATAAATTCAAAGAAAATTACAGACAAACATTATTTAGTTACGAAGCAATCATTGAAAACAAATTACAGATAAGCATGATTTAGTTACAAAAGTGATTAGACATTTACCTGTGGCTGTCTTATTGCTTTTGTGCACTGTATGGAAAACATATCCTGCTCAGAGATGGGTTAGGCTTTTGACAGAAACCTGCCCGGACAATATTCAGCTACTGTGAGATGTCACATTTAGATAGTGCTTGCAGTGTAATTTATTTATACAGTTATTTATATAGAACTGACAATTTACGCAGTGCATTACATTCACATCAGTCTCTGCCCTCAAGGAGCTTACAATTCAAGGTCCCTATCTCACATGCATACATACAGGGCCAATTTAGACAGGAGCCAATTAACCTTCCAACATATCTTTGGAGCGTGGGAGGAACCTGGGGGCAGGCCCGGATTCCCCACAAGGCCACCGAGGCTCGGCCTCAGGGCGGCAGGGCGCAGAGGGGCGGCAGCGGTGCCCTTGTGGGGAAGTTGCCCGCTCTACATTCAGTCCTGCTTTGTACAAGCAGGACTAAATGTAGAGTGAGGGAAGCCGATTGTTCGTTTACATGTGAACTCGGTGATGTCACCGAGATCACATGTAAACAGTCTGCAGCCTCCCCCCTGCACTTACCTCTCTCCTCTGGCTCCGTCTTCCGGGCTCCGCCACGGAGTCCGTCTCCTCACTGCAGTGAGCGGCAGGGTTAAAAGTAACCCTGCCGCTCCGTGTAGACTGTAGATAGTGAGAGGGGAGAGCAATGTTCTTCCTCTCTCACCTGTCACAGGAGTTCCAACACAGTGCTGTGCTAGAACTCCTGTATTGCAGGTGACAGGTTCAATAAAGAGAACCTGTCACCTCCAATTGCTATCACACAGGGAATTTTTTTTTCTGTGTGATAGCAATAAAGTTAGGTGAAAAAAAATTGATATAACAAGATAAGCAGTGCTAGGAGTTCAATTAGCTGTATATCATACAGGTGGCAGTGATTTAAACCAAAATAGTGTTTCCTTAACACATTACTTATATTAAATACTGCAAAGTTGTTTTTTTATTGATTAACGGCACTTGCATTGATGTGGTTTTTTGTTTTTTTTTATGATTTGTAGTTCACAAACACGACTATATGGTTTTTGATTCACCTACTAGCGCTGTTAATTTGGTTTAAACATCTTCAGACCCAGTGGTCTTTAATACAGCAGCTTGTATTTAACATCACAATATTTATTTATTTATATTGATGTGTTGACACGATACACTAAAAA
>NW_017308634.1:13903-14622 GCF_000935625.1 Nanorana parkeri | reverse complement strand
GAGCGGCAGGGTTAAAAGTAACCCTGCCGCTCCGTGTAGACTGTAGATAGTGAGAGGGGAGAGCAATGTTCTTCCTCTCTCACCTGTCACAGGAGTTCCAACACAGTGCTGTGCTAGAACTCCTGTATTGGAGGTGACAGGTTCAATAAAGAGAACCTGTCACCTCCAATTGCTATCACACAGGGAATTTTTTTTTCTGTGTGATAGCAATAAAGTTAGGTGAAAAAAAATTGATATAACAAGATAAGCAGTGCTAGGAGTTCAATTAGCTGTATATCATACAGGTGGCAGTGATTTAAACCAAAATAGTGTTTCCTTAACACATTACTTATATTAAATACTGCAAAGTTGTTTTTTTATTGATTAACGGCACTTGCATTGATGTGGTTTTTTGTTTTTTTTTATGATTTGTAGTTCACAAACACGACTATATGGTTTTTGATTCACCTACTAGCGCTGTTAATTTGGTTTAAACATCTTCAGACCCAGTGGTCTTTAATACAGCAGCTTGTATTTAACATCACAATATTTATTTATTTATATTGATGTGTTGACACGATACACTAAAAATTCATCACATTGGCCAAAAAAATGAATTGATAAAGAAAATTTTTTTAATAAATACAACAATTAAAAATAATATGAAATAATTAAATAAAAAAATTAAAAGGTGATTAAAAAATAAAAAAATTATAAGAAACAATTAAAAAATAAGAACA
>NW_017308634.1:0-10288 GCF_000935625.1 Nanorana parkeri | reverse complement strand
AAAAAAAAATTGATACAAAAGTAATGAAATAAATAAAAATAAATAATTAAATAAAAAGTGATAAAAAAAGTTTAAAAAATAAAGAAACAGTAAAAAAAATTGAAACTAACCCCGCCGCCCTGCCATCTGGTTGCCATTCTCCATTGATGGGAAGGGGGGGTGTTGGTACGGCACAGGGGTGGAAGGGTTGGCGCGGCGCGGAGGAGGGCGTATCGCGGAACCTGGCCTTGGGGCGAGAGAGAGCATGCAAATGCCTTTGCAGTTAGTGAGCTGGCCTCCCCATGCAAATCCCTTTGCAGATTTGAAACAGGGACCCCCAATGCTGCAAAGCAGAATTGCTAACCACTACACCACTGTAATCCATTCTAACAGTGAGTGCAAGCAGTCCTCAGAGAATGATTTCCAAATACATACACACCTGCTAGAAACCAACTTTGAACTTTTAGAGTTGTATGGTCCATTCACATAATGTAATTACTAGAAATGCTTTGGATACCTATGTTTAGTGCACAATATCACATGACTCACTGTACCGCATGCTAGTTGCACTGGTGCATTGCATTGCCATTAAATCTGAATAGCACCACAATTTACCTCTTGGCAGGCATACTGCAATATGTGCATTGCATTGTCAAGCAGTGAAGAAAAGTAATGCATGCACTACTTTTGTTCCCCCATGGCAACAAAGTGTACATTGCTGCGCCATCACATGTTATGTGAGGTGTGTTGTGGTGAAATTGAAAATCAATGACTATGTAATGCACCAGCACACTTAGCATGCGGTGTAAGTACTAAGATACAAGCTAAATTTTAGGAATCCCCTACAATAACAATTGGATTTTATTTGGTAAGATACTCCCAAAGGGTTAACTATTTTTAAAGGGATGCCGACACTGCAGCTTTTCAATTAGAACAATGAGATTGTACCAGATTGATAATGAGCCTACTCTAGTAGTCTACGATGACATGTATGCAGGACAAAATAACAGGTTTCATTTTCTCCTTACCTTCCCTGGAAGCACATACTCAATTTTCTTTTGCACTTTCATCTGTTTAGCTGCCAGTAGTGAACAAAAAACCTGGGACTTTTAGTAAAGGAGCATGTGACTCACTTAATGTGACAGCACTGGGCCAATCCCCATGCATTAATACTGTATTCAGTATAGAGTGAGAAAGTTTGAAAAAACAGTACACTTTTCCTGGGCCTCTTTCCACTGCCCTCTTCTACCCTAATTAAATAAATAGAAATACATAATATACTGAAGTGCAGAATGCTGTTTCTAAGGATTAAATGCTTATAGCTTCGATTATTTGCAAAACAGCCTAAAATGAGGATATGTGTTGAAATGTGTTTGATTCTCATGTTTTGCATAACAAGGAAAAAAAACATTAGGTTAAAGCTATATAAAGACCTGTCTAAAGAGAAATATTTCTGAGAACAAATATATTGATTAAACTTCTTAGACTGTTAGCATTCTCTTTTGTTTTCTGTTGTGCAAGTTAGAATTTTTGCTTACCTACTTAAAAAAAGGGCTTGAAAAGCAAGGATAAAATATGCACAACCATGCTTTTGAAACCTATAATGTAATTAAAGTGCAGCAAAACAACATAATGTTCATAAGTCTACAAGAAATAAAAGTAGCTTGGTAACTGGAACAGATAAATTACATGAGCAGATGAAGAAGAAACACTACTGTGCTATATAAACCAGTCCAAAGCATTCCTAAATACAAACACTGGCCTCGACACACATGTCTGTCTCTCAAATTCATGTTGAAATATTCCTCTGCAAAATGAGAGATAAGTTTAAATAAATACACAATCAATACACAAGGCTCAGGTTGAAAATGTTGGTTTTAAGACTGCAACCATTCAAAAACCAGACACCTGCCATTAAGATCAAAAACTAACATTGACATGCTGGTAACCATATAGCCATGCCTATAACAATTCATCATAAATAGAAACAATATTTTTGCTGGCTATAATCTGGCATGTAATCTGTACCAGTCATAACCAAGACCCATTTATTCAGTACTGCAGTGCAGAGTAGTTCTTAGAGGTCAATGTTTTTTTATCAATACATATCACATGAACCTCTATATATGATGCACAGTGGCTGTAGAGCCTGCGGTAGAAGGGGGCTCCATTAGGGAGGCTGTATAGGAACATTAATATGTGACACTTCCAGTATAGAAGGGCTAAAGTCAGACATCAGGATCATCTAGTCACATATCCCCCTCTGTGCAGAAGAGGCATTTGCTTATGTAGATTTATTGCTCTCTGAATGTCTGGTACAGACTGAAATTAACCCTGTATGCCTAATGCAGCCACAAATACCAAAGTTTCACCTCTGTAAAGCCTTAAAGCAGAACTCTAGGAAAAATGGTTCTTAACTCTCGCAGTGGGGCTACCCCCTGCAAGGGTTAAGTGCTAGTTTGTGTCCAGGTGCAAACAAAAAAGTTATACTTACTCAAGCCTCAGAGCGGGCTTGCTCTTAGACCATTCACTGGAGCCTGCAGTGGTCTAAGGATCCTCAAGTCATCATGTTCAATTCATTGTATAGGATATACCATCACTGCAGCAGAGGAGACAGGCTTCAGGTACTGGAGCAGTTGCCAGTAGGCTCTATGGTTCAGGTAAGCATAACGTTTTTTTTGCACCTAGACACAAATGAGCACTTCTCCCTTGCAGTGCGGGGATAAGAACATTTCTACCTGGAGCTCTGCTTTAAAGGGGGACTGAGGTTTGTAGTTCTACAAAAAGGTTTACTTAAGCTAGAGTTTAAAGAAGTTTGTATTTGGATTGAAGAGTAACTGTGTGCAAGACCATTAATCATATCATAAAAGAAAATATAATTACGGTTATTATAATTAGTGCTCCTCTACCTTTTATCACCAGCACTACTCCCTAATAGTGTGCCGACTATGTTGGCAGCTCTCCTGCTGCCTGTCCTTGATATATACTTCATGTTAAGATCAATGACCTGTATTGTCACAGTTGACATTGCCAGCTACTACAGAATGAGCTGGCCTGAGGGCCTCGTGATTTGTAGTTACGCCACCTGATGACGCACTAAATAACCCATTATCCAATATAGATGCCTACGTACATGCCTTTATACTGTGACCAATGTCCTCAGAGTACCTGAGGGGTAAAAATGGTGATGGTGCTGCCCAAGCTGTATGTGAGAATTTACACAGAACATGTATAGCTGTGTATGCAAGTCATAATTCCTGTTTTTATGGAATTTGCTACAAGGGTATGAAGGTGTATATCAATGTGTAGACAATTAAATAAGAACTTAAATAGCCCTTTGTCATAGAAAAAAAAAAACATTGCAGGGATGAAGTGCAGGAACCTACACGAGATTGCACATTCCAGCAGCAAACTCCATAAACCTTGAATGTAAGGCTGTATGCTAGGCTATTCTTACAAGTAAAGGTCTGGCACATTCCTATTAATTTCAATTAACTATCAAATCCTATTATTAGACAACTTTACCTATCTCAGTGATGGTTCAATAGGAATGAATGAGTGGGACGTAGCAGGGATCTCTGACAGTACCTGGCAGTGTTGGAGTTTTGTCTGTCTGAATGGCGTGGCAATCAGCCATAACAGCAACATATTAGAGGCTGCTGCAGGTGTATCTGCCACCTCCAATACAGGAGTTCTAGGACAGCACTGTGCTGGAACTCCTGTGACATTGAGAGGGGAAGAGCACAGCACAGCTCTCCCCTCTCACTACACGGAGCGGCAGAGTTACTTGTAACCCTGCCGCTCTGCTCACTGCAGGAGAGACTCGGCGGTGGAGGACGGATCCAGAGAAGAGAGGTAAGTGCAGGGGGGAGGGGAGGAGGCTGCACACTGTTTACATGGGAACTTGGCGACGTCACCGAGTTCACATGTAAACGAAAAATCGGCTGCCTCACTCTACATTTAGTCCTGCTTGTCCAAAGCAGGACTGAATGTAGAGCGGGCAACTTCCCCACAAGGACACCGCTGCCGCCCCTGTGCGCCCTGCCGCCCCGAGGCCGAGCCTCGGTGGCCTTGTGGGGAATCGGGGCCTGTGCATACAGTTACTTCTAGGTACCTCATATTTCCAATGACAGTCAAATCTTTATAGGTGTTGTATTCAGTGTTCATTATCCTAATGAAATAGTGAGCACAACTGATAGTAAGCATAATAGCCCAGGGCCCCATATTCCTAAAGGCCTAATTAGCAGCTTCTACAAGTGATGTGGAGTTCTAAATCCAGCAAACAATCAGGACCCAGCACCACACCAGGCTCCTCCTATCCTCTTTGTAGGAAAGCAGATAAACAGATAGCAGCTGCAGGACAAAAAGTGAATCATTGCTTCATCTGGTATGCTGGATTGTGATTGTATGTATGATACAGGCATGTTTGTATGTTTGTGTGTAATGTGCAAATTGTGTATATATTTATGTATATAATGCAGAGCTGTTTATATGTTTGTATATAAGGTAAAGATTATGAGGGTTATTCATGAATGAGCCGAAGGATCTAGCCGTAGCTTTGGCTGATCCTTTGGCTCACTTCAGACGCCAGAGCCCTTTGGTTCAGTCGAACTGAAGGGCTGCTGTACGAGCTATTCATTATAGGCAGCTGAGCGGCTCAGGCGAGCCGAACGCATATGCTTCGGCACGACTGAGCCATAGTGACAGGCAAAGCATGGAGAAAGGTCGAAACGAAGCTGACCAATCTCCATGCAAATGGCAGCTGGGCGGAGCCAGTCGTGATCTCACCCCTCGCTCTGCCCAGTTGTAATGACAGATCAGCGTCCCCAAATGACCTAGGGACGCTGATCTGTCATTAAACAACAACAACTGGGTGGAGCCGTCCATGACATCAGCTGTTATTCATTGGTCACGACCTGCTAGAAAACGCTGGCAGGTGCTGGCCAATAGGAAACAGTTGGGCGGAGCAAGCAGAGTTTGTTGCATGCAGTCGGGTCGGCGTGCGTCTTTTTTTTCTTTCAATTTTTTTTTTCTTTAACTTTTTTTCTATTCTGCTCGCCACCTCAGCGGCATTTGGCTATTCACTTACTGCCGTTCGTCCCTTATGAGAATATGGCTCGGCTTGGTTATTCACTCAGCTGCTTGCGGCAGCTAAGTGAATAATCCCTATATGTCTGTGTGTCATGTTCAGATTGAGTTTCAGTCTTTATTAAAACACCAATTTGTTTCCTTTTACGTGTTTCTTCACACCTTAAAACAAGTAGTTCTCTTCCAATATGTCCATCCATTCACGGATCCTCCCAATTTTTGTTAACCCAGAAGTGCTCTTCTCTGAGCTTCTCTGGGTTCACAGCCTTTAGAACCTGACCACCGTGTAAAACAAATCAATTCCTGTCTGTGCATGATTTATTTGCAAGCAGTGCAGGGGAGACATCAGGCGTCACTGCTGAGTATACAATAACATAGAGGCTTGTCAGCTGCCTTGCGATACTGATTAAGTAAAGTGAACAAAAATGTTTTTTAAATCTAATAAAATAAACAAAAACAAAAAATGTAAAAAGGTTCCCCACTTCCCCACATGCACGCACCTTTGTTTGTACATAAATAGCAGCCTGGACACCATTCTTAGCACTGACACAGGGGCACTATTCCTTCCACGGACAGGGGTCACTATTTTGTCATCTGGCACAGGAGCACTATTCAGACCACTGACACAGGGGCACCATTCTGACCACTGGCACACGGCAATCATTCTGATTACTGACACAGGGGTATCATTCAGAACACTGCAGTCCATGTTGCCATCGCACTCCTGACCGCTTTTCCATACATATTTAGGTGGGTGCAACCAGGGCCGGCCTTTGGGGTGTTAGAGCTGTACGGCCACCATGGCAACAAGTGCGCCAGGCGGCCGACACAGCTCGTCCTCCGAGCGGCTACAGCCTGCGGCTTCTCTCCTCCTCACCGCTCGGCCATCCGACATGATATCGCTCCCTCCTCCGCCTGCTTTAGCACTGTCCTCTGATCCAGAGGAGAAACTGTGCGCTGAAGCCGGGGGGGTCGCAGGAGGGAGCATTGTCATGTTGGATGGCCGAGCAGTGAGGAGGAGAGAAGCCGCAGCTTTCAGGACGGCTGAGCGGTGAGGAGATTGGAGTCGCTGTCATCCTGTCGTTTTCAAGATGACAGCGACTCTGTGCATGGCCGAACGGAGGATTGGTAAATATCAGTGATCATCTGATCACTCCAGTGTTTATAAATAACTGGGGACCCATAGTACTATGTGTCCCCAGTTATGAATGAACAGGATGTGATTTACATCACTTCCTGTTCATTCATGAGTTTTTGAATGGGGAGTAGCACTCTGTACAGAGGCTTTTCCCCATTCATAAGCTGGTGATAGTAAATATTCTACTATCATCAGTTTCTGAATGAATGGGAAGCCTCTGTACTGAGTGCTTACCATTCATTTAGAACAGAGGATGCTGAAAAAGAGATTGCGGACACTGTGTCCTCAATTTCTTTTTTTTCTTTTTAAAAGGAAATGTCAATGTTGGGTCTTGCACGAACCCCTTCATCAAGCAGAACAAGTGCTAAAAATACAAGTGAACATTATATATATATATACACTGAGTGGCCAGATTATTATGACCACCTGACGTTTGTAGGCAAATTAGCTATAATTTTGCGCTGAAGTTGCTAGAGGGCCAGACCATTATAAATAGGGAAGCAGGTTGTTTACCACGACAGTAGAAGTGATTTGTTTCTGAAGATACGGGGAAACAACGCGATTTAACAGCCTTTGAACGTGGGATGATTGTTGGCGCTCGGAGCCATGGAGCGAGTATCAGCAAAACAGCAGAATTCGTTAAATGTTCAAGAGCAGCTGTTGTTAAAGTGTTTAAAGACTGGACTGTCAGCCGAAAATCTGGGTCTGAACGTGCGAATTGTGGCCGTCAGCGACTAGTCAATGTTAGGGCAGAACGGAGAGTGGCAAGACTGGTACAAGACAACAGAAGGGCAACAGTGCAGTGTCAGATTCCTCGCATCACCTTTCAACATCTCGTGGAGTCACGAGGCGGCCCAACTAAGTCATCTCGTGGAGTCATCTTGTGGCCCAACAAAGTACGGATGGGGTGGTCATAATAATCTGGCCATTTAGTGTATATAATACACATATACTATATTGCCAAAAGTATTTGGACACCCTTCCAAATAATTGGATTCAGGTGTTCCAATTCCCGACCAAGCTTATGATAACTAAGGATAACGACCGCTACACCATCACTAACTTGGAGCAAGGCCTTGCTCTCCTGCAACAGTGGAAGTTGTCCCCTGAGGCTGAGGTCCGCCCACCATCTTCCAACAATCCCGCCTCGGATTGGCAGGTAGTGTCCCATCCATAGACACACTCCTAAACCTTGTGGAAGCCTTCCCAGAAGAGTTGAAGCTGCTATAGCGGCAAAGGGTGGGCCAACTCAATATTGAACCCTATGGACTAAAACTGGGATGCCATTAAAGTCCATGTGGGTGTAAAGGCAGTTGTCCCAATACTTCCGGCAATATAGTGTACACACACACACACACACACACCATTATGTGAGGCCAGACCAATCACAGAGAACATGGATACCCTGTGATGTCACAGTGACATCATATTCCCATCAAAATTCAGATCTGCTTAGTCTCATGCAGAATATAGCAAAGTTCAAATCACAACAGAAAGAATATGGGTTTGACATATGGTCATACTGCAAATAAGAATACAGTTACCTCAACATTTTTTAATCAGGCTCAAAGAACAAGTTGCAACATTAGGGATGATGGATCAAGTGAAAACAGCTGTCCGTTCAGAGAGGCCGTTCCTCGTTACAGAGGGAGTGGTTTGCCGCTGTCCAAATCATAAAGCCAGTGGCTGGACATGCCCACTCCTGTGTCCCCAGACGGGGAAGATCTTCACATCTGTATGATATGTATTCAGCCCCACCCACGGTTGCTAGGGAAGCGGCGGGGTCCGTACCGTGAGTGGCCGCACATACCCTAAGGGGCGTGGAACCAGCTACATCATTGGTAGCCATGTTCGCAGCGGGACACTTCTGTCAGAACTGGAAGCTGGGAGAACCATAAAGAAACAAGGCTAGCACCGCTCATTGATGTGGAGAACATGAAGCGGACATCCAATGTACATAGTCATGTAATATAGTTAATATTCGACCTATCCGATTAAATATCAACATATGAGACTCATGACCACAAAATAACAAAAGCTGCTGGAGAGCATACTAGCATTGCATTAAACATCATATTGAACAACATGTATTACACATTTCTCATATGATATGAAATGTGAGAAAAGGTGTATTGACAAGCATGTGGATAAGCCAACTATGAAACATCATGATGCATGCAAAATATGCATTCAGTATGCAATACTGAAACATCTATGAGCAACGAGTGCATGCTGTGGTAAAGCCAGAAAAATTTGTAACGGGGACAACATGAAACTAAAACATGCATATTATTGTAGAGTATACAGCAAAAATACAGACAAAGTAAATAGAATTAAAGATTTGCTTAGCCAAAAAAATGCATGTAATTGTACACTCCCTGACACATGGCATGGTATAGTGGGGGTCCATAGCCCCAATCAATAGACTCTACTTAAAAAATAAAAAAGCAAATATAAGGACCATAAGCAATAATAGCACAAAACAACAACACATTAAGACCACTGATATGGACATTTATTTCTCCCACCGACAGCAGAGCATTCCTTATGCCCACTGATGGTGAGGCATTTTTTTCTTCCACTGATGTAGAGGCATTTGGTAATCCCCCTGACCACTGGTTCTGGGATATGGTTTACGACCACTGACACAGGAGAATTTTTTATTCCCACTGACCACTACTGCAAGGGCATTTCTTACTCCCTCTGACCACAGTCCAGCCTCCAAATAGTGTGATGAACTGTGAACACCTGAATATTAGTCACCTCCTTCTTCACACAATACATGCAGAGAATAACAAAAATGTGCAAAGAATACACAGTGATAGTCCATTTTAGTTGTTTTACACTTCAGTAAACCAGTCCTGCATGTTTGTTTGTTGTTGTGTCTATTTGAAACTGTTAGCCTGGAGCCTATATTCATTCATTCTTGATGTACTCATGTTGAAAAACTAAAGATGCTTGACCAAGTGTGTTGCAGTGATATTCTTCTACTTGTAGGCTACCATGAAAAGACTTGGTTGAACTTTTCTGACTTAAGCTCGAATACATTTTATGAATGTAACAAATCTGACAGATTCCTCCATCCACACTTACAGCCTGGATAATCGAATCTCATGCTGTGTCCTTTGAATGAAGGCTGTCATTGCTGAATGATACTTCAGAAGATACTAATTCCCTTGCTAGCATGCTGATGAAACTACTTTCTCAGAACAAAAGTACAGATTATTTGTTATGATTCTATTCTGGCTTTTCTAATCTGCCTGTTGGGCTATACATCAAAGTAATATCAAAGTACATCAAAGTAATAAATCTTGGGACAAGCAAATCAACAAGAAGTTTCAGAATCAGCAATGTCAGCCTCTGTATTTCCCTGGGTACAAGCCTTTTTTACATCTTCTTGGTGACATACTGTATGTCTTAGTGCTTCCTTTTAAATCACTTTTTTTTTCTCATCTGAATTTTTATTAAGAATGATAGAAATGACAGCTGTACAAAACCATACATTATACAGCTTTGCATAAAACTGCGTGAAGCTATGTAGTACAGAGTTGCTCGTGACATTCTGGTAGGACGATAGGTGCAACTAAAGGAATTCTAAAGGTGCCCATACACCTTACAATTATCTGCAGATTTTCTACGGTCAGATGGAAAAAGTGTAACAGATTCCTCCATCTATGCTAAGCTGTGTGGATGAAGGAATCTCCCACTAGGCCAAGCTTCAATATCTTGCTAGTCGGCCCCACTGGCTGTTAAAATACCTGAACAATCTGATTGGATGCAGGCATTGTTCAGGTGTTTTGAGAGCTAGCGGGGCCGACTAGCAAGATTACAGAAGCTTGGCCAGGTGGAGATTACTCCATCCACACAGTTAAGTGTAGATGGAGGAATCTGTTGCACCTTTTCCATCTGACCACAGAAAATCTGCAGATAATTGTAAGGTGTATGGCCAGCTTAAGAAGGTACATCATGTGAGCCAAAAGTGGGTGCCTTTGGGCACATCCGGGAGGTGGGCTTGTGGCATAGCAAATATAACAGGTAGACCATTGCTCACACAGGGCTTGGCGAACAAATTGCCTGGCAGCT
>NW_017308633.1:162191-166308 GCF_000935625.1 Nanorana parkeri | reverse complement strand
CCATCCCTGCACCCTCACCCCTCAGATCACCCCAATTCCTGAACCGGTTGTGTCGTTGTTTTTTTATACTGTCCTCTCCGTGAATTTGAGAATTCCTTATATAACACTCAGCCAATCATATACAGGTATGACTGCTCCGCAAGTAATATTACCCAAAACCACTAGATGGCGCACACCTGTGGAACGTCTAAGGGCACCATTCTGCACCTTCATACCCCAGATCACCCCAATTCCTGCACCTTCACCCCTCAGATCACCCCCAATTCCTGCCCCTTCATCCCTCAGATCACCCCCAATTCCTGCCCCTTCATCCCTCAGATCACCCCCAATTCCTGCCCCTTCATCCCTCAGATCACCCCCAATTCCTGCCCCTTCATCCCTCAGATCACCCCCAATTCCTGCCCCTTCATCCCTCAGATCACCCCCAATTCCTGCCCCTTCATCCCTCAGATCACCCCCAATTCCTGCCCCTTCATCCCTCAGATCACCCCCAATTCCTGCCCCTTCATCCCTCAGATCACCCCCAATTCCTGCCCCTTCATCCCTCAGATCACCCCCAATTCCTGCCCCTTCATCCCTCAGATCACCCCCAATTCCTGCCCCTTCATCCCTCAGATCACCCCCAATTCCTGCCCCTTCATCCCTCAGATCACCCCCAATTCCTGCCCCTTCATCCCTCAGATCACCCCCAATTCCTGCCCCTTCATCCCTCAGATCACCCCCAATTCCTGCCCCTTCATCCCTCAGATCACCCCCAATTCCTGCCCCTTCATCCCTCAGATCACCCCCAATTCCTGCCCCTTCATCCCTCAGATCACCCCCAATTCCTGCCCCTTCATCCCTCAGATCACCCCCAATTCCTGCCCCTTCATCCCTCAGATCACCCCCAATTCCTGCCCCTTCATCCCTCAGATCACCCCCAATTCCTGCCCCTTCATCCCTCAGATCACCCCCAATTCCTGCCCCTTCATCCCTCAGATCACCCCCAATTCCTGCCCCTTCATCCCTCAGATCACCCCCAATTCCTGCCCCTTCATCCCTCAGATCACCCCCAATTCCTGCCC
Organism: Nanorana parkeri; assembly: GCF_000935625.1. Taxonomy (NCBI): domain Eukaryota; kingdom Metazoa; phylum Chordata; class Amphibia; order Anura; family Dicroglossidae; genus Nanorana; species Nanorana parkeri. The sequence goes on along the minus strand of NW_017308633.1, from coordinate 165,244 downwards.
CTTCATCCCTCAGATCACCCCCAATTCCTGCCCCTTCATCCCTCAGATCACCCCCAATTCCTGCCCCTTCATCCCTCAGATCACCCCCAATTCCTGCCCCTTCATCCCTCAGATCACCCCCAATTCCTGCCCCTTCATCCCTCAGATCACCCCCAATTCCTGCCCCTTCATCCCTCAGATCACCCCCAATTCCTGCCCCTTCATCCCTCAGATCACCCCCAATTCCTGCCCCTTCATCCCTCAGATCACCCCCAATTCCTGCCCCTTCATCCCTCAGATCACCCCCAATTCCTGCCCCTTCATCCCTCAGATCACCCCCAATTCCTGCCCCTTCATCCCTCAGATCACCCCCAATTCCTGCCCCTTCATCCCTCAGATCACCCCCAATTCCTGCCCCTTCATCCCTCAGATCACCCCCAATTCCTGCCCCTTCATCCCTCAGATCACCCCCAATTCCTGCCCCTTCATCCCTCAGATCACCCCCAATTCCTGCCCCTTCATCCCTCAGATCACCCCCAATTCCTGCCCCTTCATCCCTCAGATCACCCCCAATTCCTGCCCCTTCATCCCTCAGATCACCCCCAATTCCTGCCCCTTCATCCCTCAGATCACCCCCAATTCCTGCCCCTTCATCCCTCAGATCACCCCCAATTCCTGCCCCTTCATCCCTCAGATCACCCCCAATTCCTGCCCCTTCATCCCTCAGATCACCCCCAATTCCTGCCCCTTCATCCCTCAGATCACCCCCAATTCCTGCCCCTTCATCCCTCAGATCACCCCCAATTCCTGCCCCTTCATCCCTCAGATCACCCCCAATTCCTGCCCCTTCATCCCTCAGATCACCCCCAATTCCTGCCCCTTCATCCCTCAGATCACCCCCAATTCCTGCCCCTTCATCCCTCAGATCACCCCCAATTCCTGCCCCTTCATCCCTCAGATCACCCCCAATTCCTGCCCCTTCATCCCTCAGATCACCCCCAATTCCTGCCCCTTCATCCCTCAGATCACCCCCAATTCCTGCCCCTTCATCCCTCAGATCACCCCCAATTCCTGCCCCTTCATCCCTCAGATCACCCCCAATTCCTGCCCCTTCATCCCTCAGATCACCCCCAATTCCTGCCCCTTCATCCCTCAGATCACCCCCAATTCCTGCCCCTTCATCCCTCAGATCACCCCCAATTCCTGCCCCTTCATCCCTCAGATCACCCCCAATTCCTGCCCCTTCATCCCTCAGATCACCCCCAATTCCTGCCCCTTCATCCCTCAGATCACCCCCAATTCCTGCCCCTTCATCCCTCAGATCACCCCCAATTCCTGCCCCTTCATCCCTCAGATCACCCCCAATTCCTGCCCCTTCATCCCTCAGATCACCCCCAATTCCTGCCCCTTCATCCCTCAGATCACCCCCAATTCCTGCCCCTTCATCCCTCAGATCACCCCCAATTCCTGCCCCTTCATCCCTCAGATCACCCCCAATTCCTGCCCCTTCATCCCTCAGATCACCCCCAATTCCTGCCCCTTCATCCCTCAGATCACCCCCAATTCCTGCCCCTTCATCCCTCAGATCACCCCCAATTCCTGCCCCTTCATCCCTCAGATCACCCCCAATTCCTGCCCCTTCATCCCTCAGATCACCCCCAATTCCTGCCCCTTCATCCCTCAGATCACCCCCAATTCCTGCCCCTTCATCCCTCAGATCACCCCCAATTCCTGCCCCTTCATCCCTCAGATCACCCCCAATTCCTGCCCCTTCATCCCTCAGATCACCCCCAATTCCTGCCCCTTCATCCCTCAGATCACCCCCAATTCCTGCCCCTTCATCCCTCAGATCACCCCCAATTCCTGCCCCTTCATCCCTCAGATCACCCCCAATTCCTGCCCCTTCATCCCTCAGATCACCCCCAATTCCTGCCCCTTCATCCCTCAGATCACCCCCAATTCCTGCCCCTTCATCCCTCAGATCACCCCCAATTCCTGCCCCTTCATCCCTCAGATCACCCCCAATTCCTGCCCCTTCATCCCTCAGATCACCCCCAATTCCTGCCCCTTCATCCCTCAGATCACCCCCAATTCCTGCCCCTTCATCCCTCAGATCACCCCCAATTCCTGCCCCTTCATCCCTCAGATCACCCCCAATTCCTGCCCCTTCATCCCTCAGATCACCCCCAATTCCTGCCCCTTCATCCCTCAGATCACCCCCAATTCCTGCCCCTTCATCCCTCAGATCACCCCCAATTCCTGCCCCTTCATCCCTCAGATCACCCCCAATTCCTGCCCCTTCATCCCTCAGATCACCCCCAATTCCTGCCCCTTCATCCCTCAGATCACCCCCAATTCCTGCACCATCACCCCTCAGATCACCCTGATCCCTGCACCTTCACCCTTCAGATCACCCCAATTCCTGCACCTTCACCCCTCAGATCACGCCAGTTCCTCAGATGAGATCTGTTTTTAAATTTGAATACCCGGAGGAATCTCAAAGAGCATACATACTCCATGCTGAGAGTGCCATTGGTGTAATTGGTTGAAGCTGAGGACCCTTTGAACGCGCTGCCACAGGAAGTCCCCTCACATTACATTCCTTTCGCCCGGATCTCTGATGGATTCCGCTCGGCTGCGAGAAGACGCGTCAGACTGAACTGCATAATGGGCTTCCCGCTCTTTTAAAGGCGGATTATTCATTTCTTGCCCTGAGCGAGTCATTTCCTCGGGCGGAATCCCTTATTGCAGCACTTTTCTTTATGTGTGTTAAACATCTTTCCTCCTCCTCCATTGTGCGCGGCTCTGCGCTTCCCATCATGCAGCTTGGTATTGCCAGGCACCTCCACTCTTCCAGGGTCATGTCTTCCATCCCCGCGCATCATCCTGGCGAGCGCTCCGCTGTCTGCAGAGAGCTTCAAAATGTTCCGGAGAGCGGTCTCCTCTCCTCCCCAAACCCGGCTTATCACATCCTGACATTCTGTAATTAAACGTTCCCCTCGCCTCGCTAATAGGAAAGAGTTAATTGCTTTAATTGCTGACTTCCATCAGTGTGAGAAATGAAATGGAGGAAG
>NW_017308633.1:150223-161948 GCF_000935625.1 Nanorana parkeri | reverse complement strand
CTGCAGAGGAGAGACAGACAGATTCATTGGACCTTCAATGGTATTATTTTATTTAACAATAAGATGAGACCGGACTGCATCTTTGTGTTAATAACCGCAAGGCCCGAGGGTCCGATCCAAATATTTTACAGGCAGCCAAAGAATAACAATTGAAGTTTGTATGTGGAGACTGTCCTACCTGCTGGAAGATTTCTATAGGTGCCGGCAGACATAAGATTCAGTGCTCATGCTTCCCTCCTCAATAGGCCAAAGCATGCACATAAGCCTGATACATACTTGAGGTTTTTAAAATGACTCCCTTCCCTCCCCTCATGGAAAGCCAGCACTCAGATGTGCCCCCTATTCCAAAAATAGGTGTGTGCCTAGGTGCCCATACCCCTTTTAAGATAGGCCAGCACTCTCATGCTTCTCCCTCCCCCAAAGATCATCCAGCACCCTGGTGTTCCTCCCTCCACCAATGATCAGCCAGCTCCCTAGTGTTCCTCCCTCCTCCTAGGATCATCCAGCACCCCAGTGTTCCTCCCTCCTCCTAGGATCATCCAGCACCCCGGTGTTCCTCCCTCCACCAATGATCAGCCAGCTCCCCAGTGTTCCTCCCTCCACCAATGATCATCCAGCACCCTAGTGTTCCTCCCTCCTCCTAGGATCATCCAGCACCCCGGTGTTCCTCCCTCCACCAATGATCAGCCAGCTCCCTAGTGTTCCTCCCTCTACCAATGATCAGCCAGCTCCCTAGTGTTCCTCCCTCTACCAATGATCAGCCAGCTCCCTAGTGTTCCTCCCTCTACCAATGATCAGCCAGCTCCCTAGTGTTCCTCCCTCTACCAATGATCAGCCAGCTCCCTAGTGTTCCTCCCTCTACCAATGATCAGCCAGCTCCCTAGTGTTCCTCCCTCTACCAATGATCAGCCAGCTCCCTAGTGTTCCTCCCTCTACCAATGATCAGCCAGCTCCCTAGTGTTCCTCCCTCTACCAATGATCAGCCAGCTCCCTAGTGTTCCTCCCTCTACCAATGATCAGCCAGCTCCCTAGTGTTCCTCCCTCTACCAATGATCAGCCAGCTCCCTAGTGTTCCTCCCTCTACCAATGATCAGCCAGCTCCCTAGTGTTCCTCCCTCTACCAATGATCAGCCAGCTCCCTAGTGTTCCTCCCTCTACCAATGATCAGCCAGCTCCCTAGTGTTCCTCCCTCTACCAATGATCAGCCAGCTCCCTAGTGTTCCTCCCTCTACCAATGATCAGCCAGCTCCCTAGTGTTCCTCCCTCCACCAAAGATCATCCAACACCCTGGTGTTCCTCCCTCCACCAAAGACCATCCAACACCCTGGTGTTCCTCCCTCCACCAATCATCATCCAGCACCCTAGTGTTCCTCCCTCCTCCTAGGATCAGCCAGGACCCTAGTGTTCCTCCTTCCACCAATGATCAGCCAGCACCTTGGTGTTCCTCCCTCCACCAATCATCATCCAGCACCCTGGTGTTCCTCCCTCCACCGTCCCGATCCACAACTATTAGAGGTTCACCAGCAATAGGGCAGGAAACCCCATGGGAGGGAGCTGCCAGCCTAGGTTTCTGCCATGGGGGTCCCAACTTGGGGAACCCCTTGAAAACAGATGTGTATGGGGCTCATCCATCCATAGCCAGGGTGGCCAGGAGTGGGTGCAGCAATAGAGGTCAGTGACCTGCCCAAACCAGCGAGGGGGAAAATCTGGATTTCTACCAATGGGTTATGAATTTTGGGCTTTGGTCACCATAAACAGAAAAGGCTCAATTTCCTATTCTTCCCATGTACATGGAAATTCTCCATACAAACGCTGCATAGCGGAGTCCTACTTTAAGGTACGCCGAGCAGCGAGGCAATGCAGCGTTCTATACAATCATTCATTTACATCTCTATAGGTGCAGCAATGTTCCTGCCAGTCCCCCAATTTCCTCGGTGGGGCTATCTCCGCAGACAATGGAAGCCGGCTCTGCGTAATTACCTTTCCCGCACGTTGTGTGCCTAGTAAATCTTCTGGGGTAATTTATCAAATTCATCCACCTTCAAATTTCCGAACTAAACCGAGAGAAGAAAATTATAGCCCTCCCCGACCTGTCCCAGAGCAGTTCCTTTCTTTAGTAAATACGTTTCGGCTCGATTTTTTTTTTTTCCCAGGTAGCTGGCTGGAAGACTTTGATAAATTGATCCCCGCGGCTCCAGTAATGTATAATGGTGACATTGTGTCCCGTGCCGTCAGAACCGCAATGGATACAATGGCGGTGCGCTGTGTCCCGGCCTCCGCTAGATTTTAACTCGCCTAATCCATGAAAGGCTTTCGCCAGTGAAAGAATTCGGCTCGGCCTGGCTCCGCCGCCTCTTTCTGCTGGAGCTGGCACAGTTATCTATGCGTTGCTTTCCAGACTTTTTTTTATTTTTTTTTAGGCACGCTGCGTCTGTAAAAAGCTGCTTCGCTTGGCACGGGGGATGGAAGCGCCGGCTTGCCAGAAGCCCACTGAGTCCATCTGCTCCCCCTGCTCATTGTCCCCTTTTTAATTGTATCTCTGCTTTGCAGGCGGGAACATTTTAGACCTCGAGAGGAGCAGAGTTGTGCCAGTGGGGGGAAGGGGGGGGGGTCTGGGCAAAGTGAATATTTTATTACCTATTTGTTCCTCTTAACAAGCTTCTTTTTTTTCAGTTGGACAAAATGCCCAAAGAGCTGTTAATAACTGGATGGGTTGCTTGGTCTCCGCAGAGCTAGGAAATGGCCGATAAGGGGCCGCTTTCCAAGGATGGCTGGCCAAGGCTTGTTTTGGTGGTTGGTGACCTCTCTACAAGCTTTCCAGAGAGATTTACATAAAGCTATAGGAAGAGAACACAATGACAGCCAGCCAGTGTGACCACTCTGGAATGGATGATGATTTCATGGCTAGGACACTGGGAAGGGGAGGAGAGTTATTGACTAGAAAAAGTTTTCAAATCTGTCCAATCACTATTGTTCCTCTTGAGATAGACCAGAAGATGTGTCCTCCCAGCTGCCCAGGTGTGATATCAGCCAGAGGAACCGCTTCCATTGGTGGGCTCGCTCAGACCTCCATGTCTAACCACCACCTGAGGTTCATGACCACCCATGGGGGGGTACTGTTTCCAAAGCATTGTTCAGCTGGGTACCACCATCACAACCCTCTTGGTGCCAGCTGTGACATACTATAAGACCACATGACTTCACCACCTATACACTCCGCATCCAAGAGGGTTGACATCTCCTTCATTTTAGCCTTTTTAGCCCATTGAGTTGGACATGTTGAATTCAAACCAACGAGCTCCCTTCAACGAGCTCCCTTCAAGGAGCTCCGTTCAACGAGCTCCCTTCAACGAGCTTCCTTCAACGAGCTTCCTTCAACGAGCTCCCTTCAACGAGTTCCCTTCAATAAGTTCCCTTCAATGAGTTCCCTTCAATGAGTTCCCTTCAATGAGTTCCCTTCAATGAGTTCCCTTCAACGAGCTCCCTTCAACGAGCTCCCTTCAACGAGTTCCCTTCAACGAGTTCCCTTCAATGAGTTCCCTTCAATGAGCTCCCTTCAATGAGCTCCCTTCAACGAGTTCCCTTCAACGAGTTCCCTTCAACGAGTTCCCTTCGAAGAGTTCCCTTCAACGAGCTTCCTTCAACGAGCTCCCTTCAACGAGTTCCCTTCAACGAGTTCCCTTTAATGAGTTCCCTTCAATAAGTTCCCTTCAACGAGCTTCCTTCAACAAGCTCCCTTCAACGAGTTCCCTTCAACGAGTTCCTTTCAATGAGTTCCCTTCAATAAGTTCCCTTCAATGAGTTCCCTTCAATTAGCTCCCTTCAATGAGCTCCCTTCAATGAGTTCCCTTCAATGAGCTCCCTTCAATGAGCTTCCTTCAACGAGCTCCCTTCAACAAGCTCCCTTCAACGAGCTCCCTTCAACGAGTTCCCTTCAACGCGTTCCCTTCAACGAGTTCCCTTCAACGAGTTCCCTTTAATGAGTTCCCTTCAATAAGTTCCCTTCAACGAGCTCCCTTCAACGAGTTCCCTTCAACGCGTTCCCTTCAACGAGTTCCCTTCAACGAGTTCCCTTTAATGAGTTCCCTTCAATAAGTTCCCTTCAACGAGCTCCCTTCAACGAGTTCCCTTCAACGCGTTCCCTTCAACGAGTTCCCTTCAACGAGTTCCCTTTAATGAGTTCCCTTCAATAAGTTCCCTTCAACGAGCTCCCTTCAACGAGTTCCCTTCAACGCGTTCCCTTCAACGAGTTCCCTTCAACGAGTTCCCTTTAATGAGTTCCCTTCAATAAGTTCCCTTCAACGAGCTCCCTTCAACGAGTTCCCTTCAACGCGTTCCCTTCAACGAGTTCCCTTCAACGAGTTCCCTTTAATGAGTTCCCTTCAATAAGTTCCCTTCAACGAGCTCCCTTCAACGAGTTCCCTTCAACGCGTTCCCTTCAACGAGTTCCCTTCAACGAGTTCCCTTTAATGAGTTCCCTTCAATAAGTTCCCTTCAACGAGCTCCCTTCAACGAGTTCCCTTCAACGCGTTCCCTTCAACGAGTTCCCTTCAACGAGTTCCCTTTAATGAGTTCCCTTCAATAAGTTCCCTTCAACGAGCTCCCTTCAACGAGTTCCCTTCAACGCGTTCCCTTCAACGAGTTCCCTTCAACGAGTTCCCTTTAATGAGTTCCCTTCAATAAGTTCCCTTCAACGAGCTCCCTTCAACGAGTTCCCTTCAACGCGTTCCCTTCAACGAGTTCCCTTCAACGAGTTCCCTTTAATGAGTTCCCTTCAATAAGTTCCCTTCAACGAGCTCCCTTCAACGAGTTCCCTTCAACGCGTTCCCTTCAACGAGTTCCCTTCAACGAGTTCCCTTTAATGAGTTCCCTTCAATAAGTTCCCTTCAACGAGCTCCCTTCAACGAGTTCCCTTCAACGCGTTCCCTTCAACGAGTTCCCTTCAACGAGTTCCCTTTAATGAGTTCCCTTCAATAAGTTCCCTTCAACGAGCTCCCTTCAACGAGTTCCCTTCAACGCGTTCCCTTCAACGAGTTCCCTTCAACGAGTTCCCTTTAATGAGTTCCCTTCAATAAGTTCCCTTCAACGAGCTCCCTTCAACGAGTTCCCTTCAACGCGTTCCCTTCAACGAGTTCCCTTCAACGAGTTCCCTTTAATGAGTTCCCTTCAATAAGTTCCCTTCAACGAGCTCCCTTCAACGAGTTCCCTTCAACGCGTTCCCTTCAACGAGTTCCCTTCAACGAGTTCCCTTTAATGAGTTCCCTTCAATAAGTTCCCTTCAACGAGCTCCCTTCAACGAGTTCCCTTCAACGCGTTCCCTTCAACGAGTTCCCTTCAACGAGTTCCCTTTAATGAGTTCCCTTCAATAAGTTCCCTTCAACGAGCTCCCTTCAACGAGTTCCCTTCAACGCGTTCCCTTCAACGAGTTCCCTTCAACGAGTTCCCTTTAATGAGTTCCCTTCAATAAGTTCCCTTCAACGAGCTCCCTTCAACGAGTTCCCTTCAACGCGTTCCCTTCAACGAGTTCCCTTCAACGAGTTCCCTTCAACGAGCTCCCTTCAACGAGCTTCCTTCAATGAGCTTCCTTCAATGAGTTCCCTTCAATGAGCTTCTGTCAATGAGTTCCCTTCAATGAGCTCCCTTCAATGAGTTCCCTTCAATGAGCTCCCTTCAATGAGCTCCCTTCAATGAGTTCCCTTCAATGAGTTCCCTTCAATGAGCTCCCTTCAATGAGCTTCCTTCAACGAGCTCCCTTCAACAAGCTCCCTTCAACGAGCTCCCTTCAACGAGTTCCCTTCAACGCGTTCCCTTCAACGAGTTCCCTTCAACGAGTTCCCTTCAACGAGCTCCCTTCAACGAGTTCCCTTCAATGAGCTTCCTTCAATGAGTTCCCTTCAACGAGCTTCCTTCAATGAGCTTCCTTCAATGAGCTTCCTTCAATGAGCTCCCTTCAATGAGGTCCTTTCCACGAGCTCCCTTCAATGAGCTTTCTTCAACAAGTTTCCTTCAACGAGCTCCCTTCAATATCTGCCACTGAAAGTTGACCTTACAAGACAGTTCTGTATAGAAATCTGCAGATGCCTCATTCATGGTGGAGCCATCAGCCCTGGACATGCCAGAGACTGGGAAACGTTGGGTCCGTCATGCAGTTGTTGCTCATGGTGGTGCCTATAGACAGCTGAAGGTTCAGTCCGGTCCCCCTTTGACATCGCACCAAAATGTATTATTTTTAATACGGCCAGTTGCCCAAAACCTGGCAAACTCCAAATGTTTCTGCGCATTTCGCTGTCACAGTGAGCGGCTCGCGGGGGTGTTGTGGTGGTGTTCCCGTTAGTCGCACTTTGTAACATATTAGTGAGGGTGTTATATATCGATGTGTCAGGAATAGTGCCCGGCAGGCTGGCATGACTCTGTACAGAGCTGTGTGAAATACGGACGCCTCCTCACTGCTCTGTGACCTCCAGATAAATTCGCAGTTTTGTGCAATGGATTTAAATGTGAGAACGCAATGTGATGCTTAAAGTCAGGCAAACAGAAAGACTTAAAGTGCACCTGTCATTTAAACTTATAAAAAGACGACACAAACTTCCGGCTGTTATCTCCGTTAGGCAGAAAAGTCTCTCCTGTGCACCTCCCTGATTTCGTTTCACCTTGTTCGTGTGGTCTGACTTGCGTGGCTAAAGCTGACCATACGCTATGCAAATTCCGGAATGTTCTTGATGAACCAGCGCGCGCCCTTGTTTGCACCCTTGTGCCCGCCATCCCCCGATCAGAAGATTAAAGGAGCCGCATGGAAAAGCTTTAGCCGCAAGCACTGTTTGGTAATCCTGACGCCATTGTCACAGTGCAAAGGAAGCAGCGGGGGATTTTTTCCATCCACACTGCTTAGCGTTGATGGAGGAATCTGCCAATCAGTGTATGGCCAGCTTAAGCCCGGCCACCCCCTGCTCCAATAGGAGTGCTGCTCCTGGCCACTGAGGCAGTCTTAGTTCTCTCCGTGGATGAGGTTATTAAGGGGCATCTGTTTATTTATATTAGAACTGTAACCGGAATATAAACCCCAGTGGCGTCACAAGGGGGGTGCGGCCCGTAGAGGGGACCCGGCGGCATACCTCATCCCACCGGGTGAACGTCCCCACCTCTCTCAGCCGGCATCCATCACCATGATAGCTGTCGGCAGGCATCAATCAGATGGTCACGCATGTGCGATGACCACACGACGGGGTGTCACCTGGTCTAGGGACGCCCCTGTATAAACATTAAAGATTTGCATATTCTAAAGCCGTAAACGAGCTTTAAAACATGACCTCCATAGCTGCGGGCACTGTGGAGTAATTGATATTCACATTTGTAGCAGAAAGCTCCTTTATTTCAGCAGATCAGCTCTCCTTGCTCTCCCCCTCCCAGTAGTTACTCAGCAGTTCTGATCCCCCTCCCAGCAGTGACTTTGCAGCTCAGCTTCCCTCTGACAGCAATGACTCAGAAGCTTAGTTCTCCTTTCTCTCCCCTCCTCCGAGCAGTGACTCGGCAGCCCAGACTTCGAATGTCTATCACCAGAACCCGGATGAGATTTGCACAGTGTATTGCCAGCTTTTCTTTAGTGCTTCTCTTGTAATCTTTGAAGATGAATTGCTCCACAGTGCCTGCAGGTACAGAGGTCAGTGTGGGTTCCTTGTAAAGCTCATTTCCGGCTGGTTAAGAAATGTTACTAGAATGTTGATGGAAGACATGTGGGCTGCAGAAAAATTTTGGTGCGGAAATTTTGTTATTTCGGGATTCGGATCTGAAATTCAATTCGGTTTGGGCTTAGGAAATCCAAACTTTCGTTAGATTCGGATGAATTTACGGAATATGCATTGCAAATATCTAGAGGCAGAGCCAGCTGTACCCGCCCCCTCCCCCGTCCGTTCCGCCAGTCAGCGCTGGAGGATCGGAGCGGGGAATCCAGCCCCTCCCCTGTCACGGCAGAGAGCCGTGACAGGATCGCGAAGTGAGCGAACCAGGTATGTGAGCCGACCTGTGACAGTCTCATAGTTCTCCTTTAATACTAAACCTGAGGCCTCCAGACCCGAATTCGAAGCTCTCGAATGCTATTCGGAAATTCGGACTCCATTCGGGAGCCTCAGTTTTAGTATTATGTATATATAAGTAGTATTCTATAATGCGAACGAATATTCGTAGTGGCAACATTGTGACGGTTCAATTTCGTCCACTCCGTGGTGGTAATAGTGGTCGGAGTATCTGTCATGGCGGTGGGGACATGCACCCAACGCAATCTGTCTGCCAATGACTCTGTTGTTTAAACTGCAGAGAGCCTCGGTCTTCCATCCCACCCCAGGCCCATGTCGCCTCCGCTGGTGCAGCGCAGACCGTATCGAACACGTCAGATGTTTAACAAACACGCATAAGAACTCTCTCCATAACTAATAGGGATCAGTAACATAAGAAATGTTTTCTATTATTCTTCAATAATGTTATCTGCTGTTTTCCTGAATGGAGCTCCATGAATTCTCCGTATACAACGTTGGCTGACATCCAAAAGAGTTAATTTCATTAGTTATAATTGTAGCGTGCGCTGCGAAGTGTATTATCAACACATCAGAAAATGTGCCGCATAGCGCTGCAACGTTCAATGCATGCTTCCCCGAAATGGCTACAAACTGACTATGGGGCTGAGATTATAAATCTTCCACACAGCACTACCGGAATTCCCGGCTCCATCCGCTTCATGTAATGCTGTGCCAATGACATTCCGGACGGAGGATTTATCATCTACACCCGTTGTGTCCCAGAACAATGACACACTGACACTTGGGGGCCCCAGAACAATGACACACTGACACTTGGGGGGCCCAGAACAATGACACACTGACACTTGGGGGCCTCAGAACAATGACACACTGACACTTGGGGCCCCATAACAATGACACACTGACACTTGGGGGTCACAGAACAATGACACACTGACACTTGGGGTCCCAGAACAATGACACACTGACACTTGAAGGCCTCAGAACAATGGCACACTGACACTTGGGGCCCCATAACAATGTTGGGTCACAGAACAATTACACACTGACACTTGGGGCCCCAGAGCAGTGACACACTGACACTTGGGGACCCAGAGCAGTGACACACTGACACTTGGGGTCCCAGAACAAGGACACACTGACACTTGGGGGCCCAGAACAATGACACACTGACACTTGGGAGTCCAGAACAATGACACACTGACACTTGGGAGTCCAGAACAATGACACACTGACACTTGGGAGTCCAGAACAATGACACACTGACACTTGGGAGTCCAGAACAATGACACACTGACACTTGGGAGTCCAGAACAATGACACACTGACACTTGGGAGTCCAGAACAATGACACACTGACACTTGGGAGTCCAGAACAATGACACACTGACACTTGGGAGTCCAGAACAATGACACACTGACACTTGGGAGTCCAGAACAATGACACACTGACACTTGGGAGTCCAGAACAATGACACACTGACACTTGGGAGTCCAGAACAATGACACACTGACACTTGGGAGTCCAGAACAATGACACACTGACACTTGGGAGTCCAGAACAATGACACACTGACACTTGGGAGTCCAGAACAATGACACACTGACACTTGGGAGTCCAGAACAATGACACACTGACACTTGGGAGTCCAGAACAATGACACACTGACACTTGGGAGTCCAGAACAATGACACACTGACACTTGGGAGTCCAGAACAATGACACACTGACACTTGGGAGTCCAGAACAATGACACACTGACACTTGGGAGTCCAGAACAATGACACACTGACACTTGGGAGTCCAGAACAATGACACACTGACACTTGGGAGTCCAGAACAATGACACACTGACACTTGGGAGTCCAGAACAATGACACACTGACACTTGGGAGTCCAGAACAATGACACACTGACACTTGGGAGTCCAGAACAATGACACACTGACACTTGGGAGTCCAGAACAATGACACACTGACACTTGGGAGTCCAGAACAATGACACACTGACACTTGGGAGTCCAGAACAATGACACACTGACACTTGGGAGTCCAGAACAATGACACACTGACACTTGGGAGTCCAGAACAATGACACACTGACACTTGGGAGTCCAGAACAATGACACACTGACACTTGGGAGTCCAGAACAATGACACACTGACACTTGGGAGTCCAGAACAATGACACACTGACACTTGGGAGTCCAGAACAATGACACACTGACACTTGGGAGTCCAGAACAATGACACACTGACACTTGGGAGTCCAGAACAATGACACACTGACACTTGGGAGTCCAGAACAATGACACACTGACACTTGGGAGTCCAGAACAATGACACACTGACACTTGGGAGTCCAGAACAATGACACACTGACACTTGGGAGTCCAGAACAATGACACACTGACACTTGGGAGTCCAGAACAATGACACACTGACACTTGGGAGTCCAGAACAATGACACACTGACACTTGGGAGTCCAGAACAATGACACACTGACACTTGGGAGTCCAGAACAATGACACACTGACACTTGGGAGTCCAGAACAATGACACACTGACACTTGGGAGTCCAGAACAATGACACACTGACACTTGGGAGTCCAGAACAATGACACACTGACACTTGGGAGTCCAGAACAATGACACACTGACACTTGGGAGTCCAGAACAATGACACACTGACACTTGGGAGTCCAGAACAATGACACACTGACACTTGGGAGTCCAGAACAATGACACACTGACACTTGGGAGTCCAGAACAATGACACACTGACACTTGGGAGTCCAGAACAATGACACACTGACACTTGGGAGTCCAGAACAATGACACACTGACACTTGGGAGTCCAGAACAATGACACACTGACACTTGGGAGTCCAGAACAATGACACACTGACACTTGGGAGTCCAGAACAATGACACACTGACACTTGGGAGTCCAGAACAATGACACACTGACACTTGGGAGTCCAGAACAATGACACACTGACACTTGGGAGTCCAGAACAATGACACACTGACACTTGGGAGTCCAGAACAATGACACACTGACACTTGGGAGTCCAGAACAATGACACACTGACACTTGGGAGTCCAGAACAATGACACACTGACACTTGGGAGTCCAGAACAATGACACACTGACACTTGGGAGTCCAGAACAATGACACACTGACACTTGGGAGTCCAGAACAATGACACACTGACACCTGGGGCCCCAGAGCAATGACACACTGACACTTGGGGCCCCACAGCAGTGACACACTGACATAAGTGTCTTCAGTCTCTTGGTTTGCTTCCTGTGTTCTCTTCTTCAGTAATATTCTACAAATAAAATGAATGGGAGGATATTTCTCTGGGAAGGAGCCGTTCCTGAGCACGTCGCGGCATTTCTTCCCCGGAATGGGAGCTGTCACAGCGAGGATTTGGTAGCGGATAATATGGAGGTCTTTAATTGGCCTGATATGTTCCGGAGATGATGAAGTGTCAGTGTTCGGGATCACTCACTTCCATAACAAGCTCCAGAAAGTTTGTAAAACTTGTTCGAAGATTCTTCTCTTCCTCTGGCGGAAACGCTTAATATCAAAGACTCAGGAAAATCTGTGTGTGCGTCCCGGAATCTACCCCTCCCCCCCCCCGATAGGAATAATCTCATATGTACAGACCGTGCGGGTGAACACTG